>NC_136266.1:55916019-56013519 GCF_964187855.1 Myxine glutinosa | reverse complement strand
CCATGGTGCCGTGGAGTCGGGGAGGAACTCGCCCGGCACCCGCAGCGGTTGCCCGAAGACCAACTCCGCCGCGGATGCGCGCAGGTCCTCCTTGGGCGCCGTCCGGAGGCCCAGCAGGACCCAGGGGAGCCTGTCGACCCAGCTGCCGTCGCGGAGGGTGGCCCGGAGCGCGGCCTTCAATGAGCGGTGAAATCGCTCACACAGGCCGTTAGCCTGGGGGTGGTAGGCCATGGTTCGGTGCAGCCGGACCCCGAGCCCCTGCGCGACCGCCCCCCAGAGCTCCGAGGTGAACTGGGGGCCGCGGTCGGACGAGATGTCTGAGGGGGCGCCGAACCGGGCGACCCAGGTGGCGATGAAAGCCTGCGTGACATCGGCCGCCGTTGTCGACGCCAAGGGCACGGCCTCCGGCCACCGGGTGGTGCGGTCCACCATGGTGAGGACGTAGGTGAAACCCCGCGAGGGGGGCAGAGGTCCCACCAGGTCCACGTGGACGTGGTCAAACCGGCGTTCCGGCACCGTGAACGGGGCCAACGGGGCCTGGGTGTGCCGGTGCACCTTGGCGCGCTGGCACGCGAGGCACGTCCTGGCCCAGCCGCGGACGGCCTTCTGGAGGCCATGCCAGACGAACTTGTCGGCGATCAGCCTTTGGGAGGCCCTCGCGCACGGGTGGGACAGGCCGTGGATGGCGTCAAACACCTGGCGCTGCCAGCCCGCGGGCACGATGGGGCGAGGACGCCCGAGGGAGACGTCGCACAAGAGGGCCGCGCCCGCACCGTCGAACGGCACCTCGGTGACACGGAGGCCCGTGACGGCGGTCCGCAAGGCCTGGACGTCGGGGTCAGCGGCCTGGTCCGCTGCCATCCGGGCATAGTCGATGCCGAGGTGGACTGCGTGGGTGACGGCCCGGGAAAGGCAATCCGCCACCGGGTTGTCCTTCCCCGTGACGTGCTGGATGTCCGTCGTGTACTCGGACACGGCCGAGAGGTGACGCTGCTGCCGGGCCGACCACGGCTCGGTGACCTTGCCCATCGCGAAGATCAGCGGCTTGTGGTCGACGAAGGCAGTGAACGCACGGCCCTCGAGCAGATGGCGGAAGTGCCTGACCGCCAAGTGAAGCCCGAGCAACTCGCGGTCGAAGGTACTGTAACGGCGTTCGGGCGGGCGAAGCTGCCGGCTAAAGAACGCCAGCGGTTGCCAAGGTCCACGCACCCATTGCTCGTGCACCGCACCCACCGCGTAGTCCGAGGCATCGGTGGTGAGGGCGATCGGTGCATCGGGCGCCGGGTGCGCGAGCATGGTGGCGTTAGCCAAGGCGAGCTTCGCGCCCGTGAACGCCGTGTCCATCTGCTCGGTCCAGGTAACGTCGCCTTTGCCCGGCTTACCTCGGAGAGCTTCGTGCAGGGGGCGCAGGAGCTGGGCGATACGGGGCAGGAACCGATGGTAAAAGTTCACCATGCCCAGGAACTCCTGCAGCTCTCTGATCGTGCGGGGGCGCGGAAACCCCTTCACCGCCTCCACCTTGGCCGGCAGGGGGACGGCTCCGTGCCTGGTGACACGGTGCCCCAGAAAATCGATTATGGTGGCGCCGAACCGGCACTTTGCGGGGTTCACAATCAGGCCATGCTGGCCCAGGCGTTCGAAGAGCGTGCGGAGGTGGCATAGGTGCTCTTCGTGGGACGCGCTGGCGACGAGGATATCATCCAGGTAGACGTAGACAAAATCCAAGTCACGCAGGACGCTGTCCATCAGTCGCTGGAACGCCTGAGCCGCATTCTTCAGACCGAAGGGCATGCGCAGGAACTCGAAGAGTCCGAATGGCGTGATGACCGCCGTCTTCGGGACGTCCTCCGGCCTGACGGGGACCTGATGGTAGCCGCGTATGAGGTCCACCTTCAAGAAGAAGGACATGCCCGCCAAACGGGCGGAAAAGTCCTGAATGTGGGGGACGGGGTAGCGGTCGGGAGTCGTGGCGTCATTGAGACGGCGATAGTCCCCGCATGGTCGCCATCCCCCGCCGGGCTTCGGCACGATGTGCAGTGGCGACGCCCAAGCGCTCCCTGAGCGCCGAATGATGCCGAGTCGCTCCAGGGTAGCGAACACCGCTTTTGCAACCGCCAGCTTCGTCGGCTCGAGGCGGCGTGCCCGGGCGTAGACCGGTGGCCCGACGGTGGGGATGTGATGGGCCACCCCGTGCTTGACGGCCCCCGCCGAGAAGGTGGGCCGCGTGAGGGCCGGGAAGCCGGCGAGGAGGCGGGTGAATGCGTCCGCTGCCGGAAGCGTACAGACCAACGTGGCCGGAACCGAACCGTTCGGCAAGCCGCTTGGCAAGCCGCTCGTTGAGCTGGGCAACGCACAAGCGAGTGAGCTGAACGTCTCCGCCTGGACAAGACGTCTGCGCTTGACGTCGACCAGGAGCCCATTAGCGCACAGGAAGTCCGCGCCAAGCAGTGCCATGGGCACGTCGGCGGTGACGAACGTCCATCGGAAAACCTGCCCTCCGAACCGCAGAGAGAGGCAGCGTTTTCCATACGTACGGATGGGCGTCCCGTTCCCGGCAAGCAGCGCGGGGCCCCCACCCGCGGCGTGCTTGTCTGACGTGCCGGCGGGAACGACACTCACCTGCGCTCCCGTGTCGCACAGGTAACGGCGCCCGGAGAAGGTGTCCGTTATGAACAGCAGGCTGCTCGAACGGCCGGCGCTCATCGCCACTATTGAGCGCCGGCCCGGGCGTTTCCCGACCTGTTGAAGGAGCATGGCGGATGACACTGCCGAGCTTCGTGGCCGAACTTGGCGTGGAACCAGCACCAGGTGGTGGAGCTGGAGGAGCGCGGCTGGCTCCGCCAGGCCGGTGGAGTTGGCGGGTTTCCCCGCGGTGGCGGTTTTCGCCGCGGCGGTGGGCGGGGCGTGGCGGCGGTCACGAGGTGCGTATCATCATGCTGCGTATGCTGTATAAGCTGATGCTGTGGATCAGCAGCATCAGCAGCAGCATCAGCAGCATCAGCCACGAGGGCCGTGACGGCCACGCCGACTCTCGCCCGCGTGTCCGAAGCGGCGAAGTACTTGTCCGCCTCGGCTGCCAATGCTCGGGGTTCCGTTAGCCCGGTCCCGGCCAACGCGAGGCGAACCTGCGCTGGAAGTTGGCGACGGAAAAGCGCCCGGAATAGAGAACCGGGGGCTTCGTCGCCCAACAGTGACAGCATATGGTCCATTCGGACCGACGGGCGCGTGTCACCGAGCTCGGGGAGATCCAGGAGGCGGTCGGCCCGTGCGTCATCCGTGAGGCCGAACGTGGCTAGGAGTAGCCGCTTGAGTGCCTCGTACTTGCGGCCGTCCGGTGGGTGGCGAAGGACGGACACAACTCGAGCGGCCGTGCCGGGCCCGAGGGAGGCGACGACGTGGCAATAGCGCGTGTCATCGCCGGTGAGGCGCCGAAGCTGAAATTGGGCTTCGGCCTGGACGAACCAGACTTCGGCCTGAGCCTCCCAAAATTCGGGAAGTTTGATGAAGTTGGCCATGGCAACGGCGTCGCGTGTGGAAGGATCGCTCCGGCAGATCCAACGTCAAGGGGGTCACCATTAAAGCGCGGCGTTACGTGCGCTGCTTGCGAGCAAGGAGGAAGCGGACAAGCGGTAACTTATAAGCGTCTTTATTTCAGGAGCTCACTGTAACACTGCCGCGCTCCGGGCTGCGCGCCCGGTGTATATCATGAGGCCACGCCTACCCCTCGGGCGTGGCCACCGCCCACTTGGTGCGCGGAATGATGTCACCACGCCAGTGGGCTTTTGTGTCCGCCACACAGTCAAATATGTACAATGATCTTATTCGTTGTTCCTGCGGAGGGAGGAAACAAACAACACACCAAAACTAACTTTAACCACAAAACTTACCCTTACAAAAATTCACAACTCTATTAAACATTTATACAACCCCGGTCTACAGACCGCGTCCCCCGGTGGATGCCACAAGACACAACCTTACCTGCGGGGCCATCCCAATGCACCCCTAAATTTCCGCGGGCCCTGTCCAGATGTTACAGGTGAGTGGCATGGCTCGGTGGATTTCGCCCTCATTCATTCAACACAAACCCCTTATCCACGCATACTCATTCCATAGTCATCACACACAAAATCATTACAAGCACGTACTTAATACACCCCCCTGCAGGACCATGGCATTGATGTCGTATACATGTGTGCATTCCTCAACTAGGCAGCGGGGAGGTACCGCACAAGTAAGATGGTGGGGGCGCTTCAGGCTGTGGTGCCCGCAGTCGCAAAACAAGTCAACCGACTTACAAGTTCATTGCCCCTCCCCCCCCCCTTTACCTCTTGGCCCCATGACAGCCCAACAGCCCTTTCCGCCGTTACCCCACCGGCGAGGGTCTCCACACACCAGGTTCCGTTGCCTCCTGCTGCCGCGCAGCTCCACGGGTCGCCGGGGGTCTCCTTTACCCCAGGGTGCCCAACCAGACCCTCCACCGACGAGCTCCAATTTCCAGATACCACTGGCTGCCAGGGGTAATTGCGGCAGAGGGGGGGCCGCAGGCATCACTCAAAGCCAAACATGACAAAACCAAACCACATGACCTATGACATCATCATCTGACAATTTAATAGTTCCATCTGTACCTGCAGACACACACACTTTCCCCACCCACAATATCCCCAAAACACATTTCCTCCCCCGCTGCCATTCAATTTTCCAGCACAATTCCAGAGAAGATGTTACAAAAGCTTTGCCATGACCTGCCTTATGTGAAATCCCCATTCACAGTTGAATCACATTTTCATTTCCAAAACACAATAATCACTCAATAATCATCACTCATCTGTTTTTCCATTCTCCACGACCACAAAAAAACACATAACCACAACGCTAACACAAACGCCACCCACAAGACTCTGTGGCACATATTCCATCCCCCTCACCTCACCGACCATGTCACCACTCTCACCCGCCCCCAACTCCAAATTACATGTCCCAATTTACAAAGCAAGTCCTGCAGCCTGGCACAGTAAACATCAAGGCCTTACCGCTACCTTGATGTACAGGTACTTCCGGTTGGTCAAGCCGAAAGTGCCATCCACTCTTCACAATCCCAAAATTTATCATTGGGCCTACCAAATTTTCCAAATTTCACTTTTCTCCCCACTATGCTGGCAGGTATGTGGGTCCGCATCCAACGGTGATTATCACTACACAACTACCTGTGGCCACGACAGCTCCGCACCTCTACTGTGCAAGGGTCATCGGGACAAGCAGAGCAGTCGAAATGCCAACATGGCCCATGAGCGTCCATAAGGGTGCGATCCACCATCCATCCTAAGGCCCCCCTGCAAGGAACACAGCTGCACCAGCCCCAGCTGGCCAATGTGGTGAGCACCTGCTGCCAAAAACACTACCGCATGCACAACCTCAGCCCTGGGGGAGACGGTCGCAGTGCGTGGCAATTCCGCTCACGTCACCTTCGCCGCCCTCGTCCCCCAGTCCACAGAACAGCAGCCCCCAGTGCTCACCCACACTTGACCACACCAAGGTCCAGTCAACAGCCATGCTCCACCAGGAGATGCACCCAGAAGAAATGGTCCACACACCTCGGATACGCACAGCACCAAGTTGACCCCCAGACCCCCAACTCCATCCCCATGATCCCGCGTCCCAAATATTGGTGCAGTCGCCCCAGCAACCAGTTGAAAGCTGTGTCCTGCTATCCTATCAATTTTTTCACAGCCTCCAACACTTTGCTCTACACACCTGGATCAATAATGGTGACACTGCTGTCAGTATCCATCATAACATTTCAAAATTCACCCTTAAATTTACATCTAACCCTCCGATTACCCATGCCAAACATTTTTCACATTTTACTAACTCACCAAAGAAAGATGCTTTGCCATACATATGCCAGCCGAGCATGGCCCATATGCTCGGCTCGTTACACATTCCCGATTCACATTCCCATGGCTCTCTTCCCAAACCGAGAGTCCATAAATCATAACGGAACATCTGTGGAAGGTCACTCTCACACCATCACGTTCCACAGATGCCCCAATGGTTGTCCGCCAGGCTATCTCCATCCCTGTCCATGCGGTTCGACCCATGTCCATAGACCAGCACAGCATGTCAGGTCACCACATGCTGGCTGGCCCAGAGTCTCAGGAGGAGGGTGCCAGGCCGCATGCCCGGTGGTCACCACATCAGGCCCAGTTGGCCGTCCACGCTGCTACCACCAAAGTGCGACCCACAACACCTCCCCCTAGTGGTCCTCAATAAATGCCATCCCAGGCTTGAGAAACCACCTCGGACCCCCCCCCCCCCCCCTCCGGAGGTCTTAACCCTCACCAGGGTCCGGTGACCCTGTTGGCCCGAGCCATAAGCTCGGGCGGTGCCCCGACAGACAAGGGATGCCACACTCCACCAGACCCCCCGTGGGGCCCAGGTCGTACCACAACACCCATGGCTAGACCCCACATCCAAATCTCACCAGCACAGCCCCCCAGCTGGCTGGCATTCCAAAATTTTGAAAGGGGCAACTTTTGCCCGAGGCCATCCTCAATGACCTCTCCTGGTCCACATTCCACAACCCGGGGACCAACTCCAACCAAGGCTGCTCCACATCACTTTCCCATTTTAATTAACTTTAAATTTCCTTTTAGAAATTTTGATTTGCTATCCCAAACCGCAGCTGCAGGTAACAACTCCCTCAGGTTGTTCTGCCCCTCCCTGCAGCTGGTCCAAATTCCCTGCGGGGACCAAATAATCTGAGCCTCGATCTCCCGATCCTCCAAGATCCAAATCCAGCCCGGAGTCAACACACTCCCCCAACTGGTCATTCAATTTCGGAGCCTCCATTGCCCAATCAGAGTGCACGGTGAGGGTCCCCTCGGTCACTCCAACCTCCTCCTGGGACCGACTCACCTCCTCCCCCAAACTCCTTTGGGCCTGGTCAAACCCTACCTCCATGGGACTATCCCAGGTCCCCAGCCGCTGGATCAAATCATTCTCATCATCCCCATCATCATCACAAATTATTTCTGGCCCCGACAGGCCTTCCCCAATAAATACCCGGTCCGGCTCCATTACTCGGACCCCCCCCCCCCTATGGTTATCCCCTCTTGCTCTGCACCACCGCCCTGGTGCTGCAAGGATTCGAATTCATTTCTCTGTTGAGGTGTTGTGACATCCACCCGGGCCCGACAAACCTCCAGGCCAGCAGGTGGGAAACATCCTCCATTTACTTCCAAACATTCAAAATTTCCTTCCCCACTCACCTGTGGGCACTCCACGCTCACCTGTGGACACGCCCCATTTACCTGTACGCATTCCGCATCTACCTGTAAATTTGCAGTCTCCCGTTTTAATTCGCTTGCCATTCCCGGCTCCTGAGCCCCGTCGGCGCCAAATCTCCTCATTTCTCCTTTTAGTTCATTCCCCTGGGACTCCATTTTGTTATTCAATCCCTAAATTTTTCCTTCCAACCGCTCACCCTGAGCCTCCATTTTCCCTTCCAACCACTCACTCTGAGCCTCCATTTTATTGTTCATTTCTCCCATCTCTCCTTTTAGTTCATTTTTCATTCCCTCCATCTTCTTTTCCAATCGCTCACTCTATCATCACTGTGCTCCCTGTGAGCATTTAATAAATCGACTATGGTCTGGAGATCTATCGGGGCCGTCCCTGTGGCAGGGGAAGTTCCACCACTGTGCTCAACCCCAGCGACCTCCGACTCACCTCCTAAACTGACAGAAGCCTCGCTACACACCTCCATTTCACCGACCTCCGACATCCGCTTTGAGGAAGGTCGTTTCCCGCGCGCGTATTTATTTTAATTCCAAAACAGATTTTAATTTTTATTTTGAAGACGCGATATCGCGCTTCGTATGCCCAATCGACTATTCAAATTTATCCGCCTCGACTATGAAAATTTTGGTTCCAAATGCTGGGCGGGATTTTTCACCCAGCCGGCGTCGACTCGCTACCTCCGGAGAAAAGAATTGTCCACCAGGTTCGAATCCCTACTGCCTGACACCAATTGTTGTGCGGCCGCCTTTGATTAAAATCAGACGGTCACGGAAGCCGATTGCGAAGGCCTTAACCCCTGAAGCGAAAACTCAATGCCAGACTCCAAAAACAAAAAGCTACACCAAAGCGCGCGGGATGAGGGGGGCGGCGCAAGAGCCCTGCAGTCGTACCTGTTCTCAGGGCGTCTCCAATGCTGCTGCAAATAAAATAAATCACATGGAAAACTGCGTTCAAGTACAGTCACGTGAAAAAGTAAGTACACCCCATGTAGTAAAGTTTTGACTTTTTCAACATATTTCGACATACAGCTATTTGATCTTCATTTCAACAATATTGATAGCTAAAGGTGATATAATACAACAGATATCATGAAACATTTACATTTTGTAGTCCATTGTATAATTTAAATGAACATAAATGCAAATTTCGCATGTGGAAAAAGTAAGTACACCCTTGGCTCTAATAGGTGGTATTTCCCCCCTTTGGCAGAAACAACCTCAAGTAGGCGTTTCTTATAACTGTCTACCAGTCTCTGACATCGACTGGGAGAAATTTTTGCCCACTCCTCCATGCAGAATTCTTTCAGCTGTGCGATGTTTGAGGGGTTTCTTACATACACAGCTCGTTTCAAATCCCCCCACAACATCTCGATGGGATTTAGATCCGGGCTTTGACTTGGCCATTCCAGAACCCTCCATTTTTCTTTTCAGCCATTCCTTGGTGTATTTACTGGTATGTTTAGGGTCATTGTCATGTTTCAAGGTCCACCTTCGGTTGAGCTTCAACTTCTCCGACAGATGGCCTCACATTATCCTCAAGCACCCTCTGGTACAATGAAGAATTCATAGTGGATTATATGATGGTGAGCTGCCCAGGCCCTGATGCAGCAAAGCTGCCGCAAACCATAATATTTCCACCACCATGCTTTACAGTTGGTATCAGGTTCTTGTGGTCAAATGCTGTCTTTGGTTTTCGCCAAACATGTCTTCTGGTACTGTGGCCAAATAGCTCTACCTGTGACTCATCTGTCCAGAGCACATTGTTCCAGAAGTGCTGGTCTTTGCCGAGGTGTTCATTGGCAAACTTTAGTCTTCCCTGATGTTCTTTCTGGACAGCAAAGGTTTCCTCCTGGCACACCTCCCATGTAGATCAAATTTGTGCAGCCTCTTTCTAATGGTAGACTAGTGCACTTTGACATCAACAGTGGCAAGAGCTACCTGTAGGTCCCGTGATGACATTCTGGGGTTCTTCGAGACTTCTTTCAGCATCTTGCGGTCTGCTCTTGGTCGAAAATTGCTGGGGCGGCCTGGCCTGAACAAGTTGGCAGTTGTTTGGAATCTTCTCCACTTGCAGATGATCTTCCGGACAGTCAAATGATTGATTTCAAATTGTTTGGAGATCTTTTTAAATCCCTTCCCAGACTAGTAGACATCTATAACCTTCTTTCTGAAGGCCTCAGAGAGCTCTTTTGATCTAGGCATGGTGATGCCGCACACTTCAACAACAAAGAGCAAACCAAACTAAATGTCTGAGGTTTAATTAAGACAGGTTCCTCCAAGATCATCTCTAACGATGTTCTAATCATTTGCACCTGAGCTGGTGCACCTGATTCTAATTTTAGGTATTTGAAGTAGTGATAAATGTAAGGGTGTACTTACTTTTTCCACATGCGAAATTTGCATTCATGTTTATTTAAATTGGACAATGGACTACAAAATGTAAATGTTTCATGATATTTGTTATATTATATCACCTTTATCTATCAATATTGTTAAAATGAAGATCAATTAGCTGTATGTTGAAATATGTTGAAAAAGTCAAAACTTTACATGGGGTGTACTTACTTTTTCACGTGACTGTATGTACAGCAAAATAATGCAAGGATTTATTACCGGTTCCGAGAACAATGAAATGCCGCGCTATGAGTATGATGCTCTAAACCCCCTATATGGAGTACTCCCACTCGACAGACTTATTAAACAAACCACAGGGCAGACGACGAACTGAACAAAGAGGGTGTGTGTGTGTGTGGTGCGTTCTTAGCTTTGCTCGTCCTGGAGCATGGCGTGGAGATAGTGCAGGCCTCGGACAGCTAGGCCCTGACACGTGGGCGGGAAGGGTCTCCCCGACGCAACTCGCTCCCCGCCCCGGTCCTCTCGCACCGCAACTCACAAATGCTCGCCCCGTCCGAAGGACCACGGTTTCTGGGGCTGTCGTCTCTTCTCGGCGCTTTGGAGATCGTGAGTGGTTGGCGATGGTATGCACGAGGCCACGAATGCGGCCACCAACGGTGCGAACCTTGGCACAACAGCCGCCCATGCAAGCATGCGATCCGATCGCAGGGAAGATGGGAGGGAACGAAGGCAGGAAGGAACGTGAGGGAAAATGTCCAGTGCAATCTATCACAACTGAATTCTCTCAGCTCTCCGAAAATGGCGTCTGCTCTGCCTCGTGTCCAACTCCGAACTCTTCTTCTTTTCCTTCGTGTTGTCACTTCCCTCCCATCCCCCGTCCCGCCCTCTCGTGACGTCCATTCGTCCGCCCTCCCCCATGACGTCAAAAGATCCGCCCCTTTCTCATCGTGTCTCGGCAGGGCATGTCTCAGCCTGCCCGTTTTGGTGAGTGTTGTTTCATTGATGTGAAAGGGAAGGGAATTAATTAATGTGCGTGTGCTAGGGACATGAATTCCTACTGTCTAGGTGCTGTGCCAAAAGGGACATTGGATTGACCACAGGGGTGGGAAAACACACAAAGTTACCCTTATCGCCCTGACTACTTGGCACTTCCTGTCCCCGTCCCCGAGACTTCCTGTCCCCGTCCCCGAGACTTCCTGTCCCCGAGTTACCTCCGAAATACATACGCAATTATCCCGGCATACGCCTACACATACTAACTTAAAGGTACATAGTGGGTTCTAGCTGTCGCGACATCCTGGAGCATTCGACTTACACAGATCTATCTGGCTCTAGATATTGCTTTACCCTACCGACATAACAATATATATATATATATATATATATATATATATATATATATATATATATATATATATATATATATATATATATCTACTGTAATAAATAGGGGTCGTGTGGCTGTAGCTATGTCAGCAATATTCACTCAACAATTGGTCGCCACACTGACCAATTGGGTATGCTCGTTTTTTCCTTCACTCGTCGATTGGTCATAGCACTCATCAATTGGGTATGACTGACCATTTGGGTGTGACTGACCAATTGGGTATGACTGACGAATTGGGTATGACTGATCAATTGGGTTTGACTGACCAATTGGGTATAACTGATCAGTTGGGTATAACTGATCAATTGGGTATGACTGACCAATTGGGTATAACTGATCAATTGGGTATGACTGACCAATTGGGTATAACTGATCAATTGGATATGACTGACCAATTGGGTGTAACTGACCAATTGGGTATAACTGATCAATTGGGTATGACTGATCAATTGGGTGTGGCCGTTTTTTTCCAGCATCGTTATTCCTGTCTATTGTTATCGTGTCTCTCACATCAGCAAACAAATGTCCACAGCGGTTATTACAGTGTTGGTGATGATAGTGTGGTGTCTTTATCACCTGCTTTCCTCACCTCGTGTTTCCTCACCGTTCACAGCGGTTATTACAGTATTTGTGATGACAGTGTGGAATCTTTTTCACCTGCTTTCCTCAGCTCGTGTTTCCTCACCTCGTGTTTCCTCACCTCTCACAGCGGTTATTACAGTGTTGGTGATGACAGTGTGGAATCTTTATCACCTGCTTTCCTCACCTCGTGTTTCCTCACCTCTAACAGCGGTTATTACAGTATTGGTGATGATGGTGTGGCATGTTTACCACACACTTTCCTCACCTCTCACAGCGGTTATTACAGTATTGGTGATGATGGTGTGGAATCTTTATCACGCACTTTCCTCACCTCTCACAGCAAGCCTGGTGTTGGCCTAACGGTTGAGGCATCAGCTCACGTGTCCTAAAAACCTGCTCTGCTGCTCTTGCGCATCTTCTGTCTGCCATTTTCACCCTGTCATTTACCCGGGGCTATGTTCTATCTGCTTGTAAATCAGCCAAAGTCACTGCGCTACATAAAGGAGTAAACATCCATCGCCTTGACTACAGACCTATCGATTTACTTCCAATCATCGACAAGGTCATGAAATCCATCATTACATTTGACATAAAATCCTTCCCTTTCTCCAACAACCTCCTCTCAGATCATGAATTTTATTTCAGATCAGGTCACTACACCTTGGACATGCTGCCAGGTCTACTCACCCAACAATGGATGGAGGCCCTCAATGTCAGACATTATATCAGGGACATCTCTCTGGACATTATATTCCATGCTTTTGATTCAGTCTCGCATCCTCCCTTACTCTCAAAACTCTCTGTTTATGGCATCCAAGGCTAACTACACACATGGCTTACTGACTTCCTCTACCCTCATACCTAACATGTGACACTTAAAGGAATCCTTTCATCTCCTCTCCCTGTCAAGGCTGGAGTGCCCCAAAGCAGTGTTCTGGGCCCAGTCCTATTCCTGATCTTCATCAATGATCTCTCTGGCTCTGGGAGGTTGGCACTTTGAACCCCAGCCAAGTAATAGCAAAGACTTTCAATGTGGTATGTGCTCTGCTTCCTTGCTTGATGCTTCGCATTTGAAAGGTCAGAGCATGGACAACCCTGCCTCAGTTGGCATCCACCGTAGTTAGATGGTGTCACTGGTACCCAGAGTACTGTAGGAAGTGATGTTACTTCCCCCAAGCTAAGTGCCTGTGTTTGCCGGAAGTCATGTCTGGGATTGTCTCATGTATTCGTCTTCATGTGTGTCTGTGCAATTTGTGCGCCAACATTTCCGTGAGCCTTAGATCCTGTAGAAAAAAGTTAATCGGCTCCGAGTGTCGTCCTGTGCTGAATCCACAAAAGAAACACGTCCGGTGTGGGATGATTAGAAACACAGATGCTTTGTGATCATGATTAGATAATTAGAATATTTCATCATCCTCTGCAATTATCTCTCCTTTTCTCTTTTTCCCAATTGTTCGTCAACCTGCTTGTGTCCGATTTTTTCCGCCACCACCTTACCCTATGTCTGTCCAGACACCTCGCTCTGCATTGAGCCTGAATTTTGTGTACAAAAATAATTATTGGTTCTATTATCCTTTATGAAAAATGCAGCTTTTGAGTGAGGAACTTTGCCATGAAACTTTAGGCAAAATTCCACCTCTGCTCGTTGGTGGTTATTTGTGGCCCAGTCCAGTTTGTGTGCCAGTGTCAAGGCGTGCCCATATTGGGCTATGACGTATCAGCTTGCCCTAACCATCCCACCATGTATCATATCAAGTGGCGGTGATGGTTGCTTTGACTGATGCTGTTGCTGGGAGTGTTGTGGGGCCGTGTCATCTCAGGTTCTGAATGCCAGTTCAAATGAATTTGGTGACTCATAACATTGAGTGGCAGTGGCAGCAGAGAAACAAAATGTAGTATTTGTCAATGCCTTTGTGGTTTATTGGCGTTGTATTGTGAAAGGACATTTCCTTCAGTGAAGTCCATTAGGAGGTCGCAATGGCTGCACCGGCTCACCTATCCTACTTTCCGAGCCAGACCGCCTCTCTCGCAAAGCGAGTTGCGTGAGATGCACAAACTTTTCTCAAAACTTTTTGGATCCAATTGCCCACCATTATTGAATGAAATTGCAGTTTTGCATTTTTCAAGATTTCAAGCTCTTGTCCCAAATTACTACCTTTTGTGATTTTTGTTCCGACCTTTTTGTGATTTAAAAAATAATTATTAAGAAATTGCATTAAAAACTAGAACAATGCGACTGTGTTGCGAATATGCCTCCATATAGTCCCACAATGGGTAGATGCCATCACTCTGCATATGTATGTGCAGTGGATCATGTTTGTGAAGTTTCGTGTTGATTGGATAAGGTTCGTTTTTCTATCCAAGATGGCTGCCAAACCACATGACCTATGACATCATCATTTTCAAACTATATGCAACAGTGCTGTTAGATGATATTTAAAATTTTGCATCGATAGGATGAGCGGTTTCAGAGACATAATTATTTTATATTTTCTTTCACTCCAAATTGTCTGCCAAACCATGTCTTATTATGTCATAAATTTAATATTTCAATACGAATGGGTCATAGATCATGTGCATGCAATTTCAGATTTTTAGGATAAGGAATTCGATTAAAACATTTTTGGCTGCTATACCACTTCACCGATGATGTCATCATTATAATGCTTTTGTTCCCCATTGGGAGAACTTAACAATGTGCCAAGTTTCAAATTTTTCCATTCAGCGGTTTCCGATAAATATTTTTTTGATTATCTGCTTTTAATCCAAGATGGCTACCATACCACGTGACCTATGACGTCACAAATATCATAACATTCTGCATGGGTGTCACTCTTACCCTGAAGATTTCGTCTCAATCGGACATATGGTTACTGAGAAAAATGAGGTTGAGCCCGTACGGACGGACGGACGGATGGACAACCCAAAAACATAATGCCTCCAGCGACTTTGTCGGCAGAGACATAAAAATTGCGTAAAAAATAATTAAGGAATTTTTTTTTGAAATTGTAATGCCTTTCTGTGAACCTTTACCTGCTTGACTTAATAATTGTGCTTTTGGTTTGCTCTTTCATGTGTGCATACGATTTTTAATACATGTGAAATAAAGAACTAAATTTTATATGTAAGAATCAGAGATTTGATTGTTAATATTGTACTTGTTAACTCCACCACCGAAAGTGGGCAGAGGTTGTGTATTCACCCCTGTTTGTCTGTATGTCCGTCTGTGAGCAGGATATTTCAAAAAGTTATGGGATAATTTGGACTAAACTTGGTGGACAGGTTGGGTGTGTGACATGGTCGAATTGATTCAATTTTGGTGATTATCCGGATCCAATTTTGATTTTTTGTTTTGGTGAATTTTAGTGGATTAAAATTTTTTAAAGTGATTTTTCATCACTTAGAGATAGGACCAAAAATGATATATAGCACAATATTTCAGAGTTGTTCAAGGGTTGTGACAATACTTGGTGAATGAGGTGGTTAGGTGACAAGAACAAGCCGATTAGATTTTAGTTCAGGTCTGGATCCAGATCCGGCCTATCAGTGGATACAAAACGTAAACTGTTCCGCCTGGTGGAGGTATGCTCTCTACCGAGTGTCTGTTCGAGTTACCTCCGCCACAAAGGTGGATGGAGGTTATGTTTTCCTCTCTCTCTGTTTGTCTGTCTGTTTGTGAATGGGATATGTCAAAAGGTTATGGACGGATTTGGACGAAAGTTGGTGGACAGGTTGGGTGTGTGACCATGAATAACTGATTCAATTTTGGTGAAGACTCGAATCCAGATCTGGATCAGATAATTTTTTTAAAGTGATTCTTTACCATTGATTGATAGGGCCAAAAACTATATATTGCACGATATTTCAAAAAGTTGTGGACGGATTATAACAAAACTTGGAGGATGAGTTGGTTAGGCGACAAGAACAAGCGAATTCGATTTTGGTTCAGGTCCGAATCCAGATCGGACTTGTCGGTGGGATACAAATCGTAAACTGTTCAGCCTGGTGGAGGTATGCGCTCTACCGAGTGTTATTCTAGTTTATAATATATTCACTGTAGTCGAGTAAGGTGTGGCAACGTTCCCAGGGCTGGCATGATAGCCTCGAGGTATGTACACGCACCTCTGTGTTGTCTGGCCTCGTTTCAGATCTATCCGAGCTATAAAGTGTCACCCTGGTATTTTGCTTGCTGGGTGATGCATAAAATGGATGTTAGACTGGGCGACACATTTACTAGCCTGATTTGCTGGATCTTCAAGATCCTACATTGTCCTTAGCAAAGAGGAGGCAAGCAATCGGTGGTGCTCTAGCCAAGTCACAAATTCCAGCCTTATCTTGTCTTATCTTGTCCTTATCTACCTTGTCCTCCAACAAATTATGATATCTGTAGGAATGTGCTGCATATGAAAGAAGAATATGAATGCAGCAAGTTTGCCCTTTCCCCTCTGCTGTAACCTCCATAGTTGGTGGCTGTATATTCGGTATCCTGAATATCCGCACCATATCGCTGGATTACGGTATATCAGGCATGTGTGTTTCTGTGTGTTTTATTCGGTTTTATATTTTTGTAAGAAAGGAATATTGTCCAATCTTACTCTATTTCCTTCTTCCATGGTAATAAGTTTCAGATTTCATCTCCATGAAGTCACCATGAATTGACCCTAAAAGCTATATTTGTATCCAACGTTATCGGAGGTTTATGATTAATCTGTCATATCTATCTATAATTCCAGTAATCTCTGTGTGTATGTTTGTATGTTTGTATGTCTGTGACCGCTGTTTCTCGACAACCACGGGTCCGATATACTTTAAACTTGCCAGGTATATTGCTGGGGACCCGAGGATGTGCCTTTTCAAGGTTTCATATTAATCGGACAAGTAGTTACCGAGCTATGTCCAAAAAACGATTCAACCAATCAGAGAGCAGCGAGCTATCACGTGTGCCGAACGTGGCGAACAGACTCTGCCTCGGACGGCACATTTGAGAGCGTATTCATTTATTTCACGTTGGAAAACTATGTTGCCGTTAAACTATGTTTTAAAACTAATTAAAACTAATTTGCGATTCATTCGCTTTCCTGCGCGTTTGTGCACGCGATGGCGATTTCTTTACCAAACTCCGCAAGCCGTTCGCTTTGGACCAAACCATTTCATGTAAATAGAGGGGGGGGGGGATTGTCACCGTACTCGCAAGCCGTTCGCTTTGGACCAAACCATTTCATGTAAATAGAGGGGGGGGATTGTCACCGTACTCGCAAGCCGTTCGCTTTGGACCAAACCATTTCATGTAAATAGAGGGGGGGGGGATTGTCACCGTACTCGCAAGCCGTTCGCTTTGGACCAAACCATTTCATGTAAATAGAGGGGGGGGGGGGGATATAATTTTAGATATATATATAGTACGGGCATGCCCTAGTATTTTAAAAATTGAAAGTCCTGAGTGTAGCAAAACTAATGCCATTTTATATGATTGGATAAAAATGTTGAATATTTCTTGTCTGATACATAAATTGCTTGATTTAGTGCTGATGAGAGCATATATTTGGTCAAGAAGTACAAAACTAGTATTCAAAAAATATTGTGGGATAAGAGGTCCCCCTTGTGTGTATGTGCATATATATATATATGTGTGTGTGTGTGTGTGTGTGTGTGTGTGTGTGTGTGTGTGTGTGTGTGTGGGAGAGAGAGAGAGAGAGAGAAGTGGTGTACCACACTCTGTTACAGAGGATCGGTGCTGCCGAAGCAGTTATTTGGCATGTGTGGTTTGCCATTAGGCTAACCCCCTCTCTAGCAGGGAAAATGGCCTTCAAATGCCTGTTGTGTGTGTTGTTGTGGTTTGCCATTGCCCTCCCAGAAGTTGTCAGGGCAGGAATTAGTAATTTGTTCAGGGTGCTGGCGACAGGTTGCTTAATCTTCACGAAGGACAACGTAGGATCTTTAATGTCGAACAACTAATGTTAATAGATGGGACACTAGTTTGATCTTCATCTGAGGGACTGTGGGCACACATTGATGAATCACTCCATCTGTGAAACACTGGGATGACAGCTGGGGCGGGATTCAAACTCAGGCAAGGGTCTCTTATAGGTGAGTGGACAATGGACATACCTCGAAGCCATCCTGCCAGCCTATATACGAGTATTTGCCAGAAGTCTCATGTATGTGTGGCTTGTGAATGTCTGCAACTGTAGAGGAACCCAGGTAGGGTTTGAAATAGCAAAGCTCAGGCTTACCTTATGTAGCTTTTCTTGGTTGCTCTTTTCAGCTCTCTTTGGCTGGAAGTGCATGGGGGTTAATTTATGAAAAACCCATCTGGGCTAATTGATTAGTTGAAAGCTGATTGGTTATTTTCTCATAATTGGATGATACATTTGTTTGGGTTATATATATATATACAGTCACGTGAAAACCTAAGTACACCCCATGTATAGTTTTGACTTTTTCAACATATTTCAACATACAGCTATTTGATCTTCATTTCAACAATATTGATAGATAAAGTTGATATAATATAACAAATATCATGAAACATTTACATTTTGAAGTCTATTGTATAATTTAAATAAACATAAACGCAAATTTTGCATGTGGAAAAAGGAAGTACACCCCTACATTTATCACGACTTCAAATACCTAAAATTAGAATCAGGTGCACCAGCTCAGGTGCAAATGATTAGAACATCATCAGAGAGGATCTTGGAGGAACCTGTCTTATTTAAACCTCAGACATTTAGTTTGGTTTGCTCTTTGTTGTTGAAGTGTGCGGCGTCACCATGCCGAGATCAAAAGAGCTCTCTGAGGCCTTCAGAAAGAAGGTTATAGATGCCTACGAGTCTGGGAAGGGATTTTAAAAGATCACCAAACAATTGGAAATCAATCATTCGACTGTCCGGAAGGTCATCTACAAGTGGAGAAGATTCCAAACAACTGCCAACTTGTTCAGACCAGGCCGCCCCAGCAAGTTCAGCCCGAGAGCAGACCGCAAGATGCTGAAAGAAGTCTCTAAGAACCCCAGAATGTCATCACGGGACCTACAGGTAGCTCTTGCCACTGTTGATGTCAAAGTGCACGAGTCTACCATTAGAAAGAGGCTGCACAAATTTGATCTACATGGGAGGTGTGCCAGGAGGAAACCTTTGCTCTCCAGAAAGAACATCAGGGCAAGACAAAAGTTTGCCAATGAACACCTCGGCAAAGACCAGCACTTCTGGAACAATGTGCTCTGGACAGATGAGTCAAAGGTAGAGCTATTTGGCCACAGTACCAGAAGACATGTTTGCCGAAAACGAAAGACAGCATTTGACAACAAGAACCTGATACCAACTGTAAAGCATGGTGGTGGAAATATTATTGTTTGGGGTAGCTTTGCTGCATCAGGGCCTGGGCAGCTCACCATCATATAATCCACTATGAATTCTTCATTGTACCAGAGGGTGAATGAATGAATGAATGATCGTTTTAAGGCCATTTTCCCCGCTAGAGCGGGGGTTAGCCTTGTGGGCCCCATGACAATCATGGTTCCCTGTTTGAGGCAATGTTTTTATGGCTAGATGCCCTTCCTGACGTCAACCCTTGGTCACACTCTTACGATGCGTAGGGATACGGTGTACCTATTCTAAACCGGGGTACACACCGGGATCATTCATCCCAGCAAGCTGGTACTCAATTTGCCGACCTCGGAAGGATGACAGGCTGAGTCAACCCCTCTGGCGTTAATTCAGCGATCGACCGGGAATCGAACCCAGGATCCTAGGATCCCAAGCCGGCACCCTAACCGCTAAGCCAACTCCAGGCTTGTACCAGAGGGTGCTTGAGGATAATGTGAGGCCATCTGTCAGAAAGTTGAAGCTCAACCGAAGGTGGACCTTGCAACATGACAATGATCCTAAACATACCAGTAAATAAACCAAGGAATGGCTGAAAGGAAAGAAATGGAGGGTTCTGGAATGGCCAAGTCAAAGCCCGGATCTAAATCCCATCGAGATGTTGTGGGGGGATTTGAAACGAGCTGTGCAAGCAAGAAACCCCTCAAACATCGCACAGCTGAAAGAATTCTGCATGGAGGAGTGGGAAAAAATTTCTCCCAGTCGATGTCAGAGACTGGTAGACAGTTATAAGAAACGCCTACTTGAGGTTGTTTCTGCCAAAGGGGGCAATACAACCTATTAGAGCCAAGGGTGTACTTACTTTTTCCACATTCGAAATTTGCATTTATGTTTATTTAACTTATACAATGGACTACAAAATGTAAATGTTTCATGATATTTGTTATATTATATCACCTTTATCGATCAATATGGTTGAAATGAAGATCAAATAGCTGTATGTTGAAATATGTTGAAAAAGTCAAAACTTTACATGGGGTGTACTTACTTTTTCACGTGACTGTATGTTTGCATTTATTTGATCCCTTTGCTCAATATACTGAATATTTTCGATTTTAATTTGTCCGACCACACTGACTGCCAAACATCCCTCGAGTTCAAATGTTCAGCACAACAAACGTATAACCAGAACATAGGATATCAAAGAGTGGAAGGGGAAGGGGACATGCAACCCTAACCCTGAGCCACCTTTCTAAACATGGGCATGTACCCCACCAAACCCTACTTTGGTTTCTACTTCCTTCCTGCACACTTTCCCACCATTGCAGAGATTTGGAGGTTATAGGGCACAATATTCTTCACTACATTTGAAATACCAACAGTGATGGTTTTGTCCCTTTTCAAAATGCTTGCTGTTTGAAAGGTTCACACCATTGTGAGATCTTTCTTGTTATTATTTTTTACTAGCTTAAGGCAGTGCCACATTAATCTTGTTTCATCGTTGGTGCAGCTGGAGATGAAAAATTGCCATGGATGGTCTAGACCATGCTTTGTGCTCTATGTCTTTGACTTTTGGCTCAGTATAAGGAGTCTCCACTTTGGATTGAGCCAAGGTGCAGAGCTCGACAAGTGTGCGTGACGCATAATGTTTCCACGCCCTTTCCCGTTTCCTGCCGGCTGCAATATCCTCCAAACCTTTTCTTTTCCAGCCTTGGTCCAAAAATAGGAACAGCGGATACTAAAAATAGCCCAACGTGAGGCTACACAGGAAGGCTGAGAGCGGGTGTGTTTGCTTTCCAAACCCGGTGGGAGATGTGAGTGGGAAATGGGGGGGTCGAGACGTGGCTGTTGTGGGCAAGAGTCGGGGTGGGAGGATCGAGCCGCAGAGGTTGTGGAGAGGGAAATGGGAAAAAAGGTCTTCCAAGCAGTTGCCGGAGTGGGCGGGTGTGTTTGACCAAATACCGAAGTGAAGGATTTTGAATGGAGTTCACAGAGAATCTGGCAAACAGCCTGCAGCCATAATACCGCAACTAAGCACGAATGGGGCGTGGTGGGGCGGGGCAGGGCGTGGCAGTAGAGGATGAGCTCCCAGGCTGTCTAATTGTTTGGATTTTTCCAGTATTGCTGTTTGTGCCCGCATGTGGTTTTCATTATCGTACACAAACTGAAACGTCAACATTTACACACATTTCAGCTGAACTGCGGGCAATGTCGTTGACGTCAAACCCGGAGCGCCAGTCTCCTGATGTGGTGAGCCTACGCACCCCTGTGCCCAAATCTTCTTCACATTCATGTAATATATGAACAAACTACAAGAAGAAGCTTATATATATGAAAAAATATCCCAGATTCAAAATAATAAAATATTTGGTGTCATTTCACAGTTGTCTAGCCTAGGTTTGGTGCTGGAGGAAATGGCATTTGACTACAAATTGTCACTTTGGTTTAAATTGGAATTAGCAGTTTGAGATTTGTAAGGAGGTAACACTCCTCTACTTCCACAATTGTCAGGTTTACCACTTCCTGCACGCCATTTTCATCTGTTGATCATGTTTTTTTTTTGCATACAAAGTCAAGGCTCATAGAAGAGATAGAACATAGAATATATCACAATGAACAGACATGCTATCTGTTACATTAGAATATATCACAATTTGAGATTCTATAGAACTTCTATAGAATTCTATAGAAGTAAAACATTGCTTCAAAAAGGGGACCAAAAAAAAAACAACTACCACGGTCCCCGAAAAGGCCAACCCCCGCTTTGCGGGGAAAAATGGCCTCTAAACGGTGGTTTTTATAGAACATAGAATATATCACAATGTAACAGAACAAAAGGAATAGTAGAGAGGGTGGGACACGACACCAGAGTGTCTAGAGGGACACTTTGAAAAATAAGGGATATGTGGAAGAATGAGGACTAAGCGAGGATGCCTGACGTGAACAAGATGGATGCAGCCACAAACTCTTCGGAAGGAAAAAACTGGAAACTTGGAAAGAGGTCGGCTTAGGGACGGTTAATGGTGGAAGAAAACATAATGGTTTGGGACAGGAGATTATTTGAGATGGTGGTGAATGGCTGTCGTGGAGCCCTGGGTCTTGAAGCCCTGCAAGAAAGAATGGGACTGAACAGACTGGAGAAGTTTGTTCCACAGGCGAGAGAAAAGAGGAACAAATGAGAGGCGGTGAGCAGTGAGCGTGGATTTTGGGACTGTAACAAGAAGAGGGCTACTTGCAGACCATGTGCACCCTGCAGAAACCTGGAAGGACCAGAGCCAAGATATAGTAGAGGGTGCAAGACCAAAAAGTAGGTGGTAAAATACAGAGAGGCCACCAACCTGTCTGTGATGTGGCAGTAACAGGCTTAGACACTCAGCTTTGTCACAGGAGATTCCAATGATTTTGAGGTCCTTGCTTTCCATAGCATCAAGAAGGGCAAGATGGGAGGTAGGGGAACCAGCCCAAAGGGGAGAGCAGCACTCCATCAATCTTCAAATGAAGGCCTGGTATGTTGTCCAAAATTCAGATTTGCCCAGGAAAGACCATGCACGATGAAGGCTGCCCAGGCAACAGCTGGCTTTGGAGGCCATCTTGGAAATATGATCTGCCCACGAAAGTTTGAGTGACTTGACCTCTTCAAGTGGTTTGTTTAGCAAGTAGATGGGAGGGTTTGCCAGACAGTCCTTTTGGAGAGATGGTGTGTGTGGGATTTGTCGGGGTCGAAAGACATTTCAAGTATTGGACCAGCTCCTGATTCTATCAAGATCTGCAGTGATGAAAGAGACTGCTGTCTGTCTGTCTGAATGGTGAGAAATTACACGACAGAGGGTGGAATCATCAGCAAAGGAATGGGCAGGATTTTTCAGGGAATCAGAAAGATCATTGATGAAGATGAGGAATAAGACTGGACCCAAGACACTGCCTAGCGGCACTCCAGCCTTGAAAGGGAGAGATGAGAGAATCCCGTTAAGAGCTACACGATGACTACGGGAGTGGAGGAAGTCAGTGATGCATAAGAGGAGGTGGCCATGGATGCCATAAGCAGAGAGTTTGGAGATCAAAGCGGAGTGCCACACAATACGTTGAATCCTTTACTCATTGATTAGTTAGCGGTGTTTCTTTTTCCTGTCTTTATGTAACTCATCTGCTACCCTAAACTTGTTTTCATTCTTGATGATGTATTGACACACCATTGTTTTTTTGTTGTTGTTGCCTTTTTTCTCATTCATTGTTTCTTTAATTGAAACAAACTACTTAATTAATCATCATTTGAGCCTTTTACTACCCTTTTACTATCATTTTATTCTTTTATTTTTTTACATTTTAGCTCACTTACCCTTTGACTTTTATTATAATGTTCTGCAACGCACGTTTTCATGCAACTATCCGAGACTGCATGGTGACTGCAGACAAAGGAATAAATTGCTACGAGAATAAAAATTGCGAATTGGTTTGGCAAAAAAAGTACAAAAAAAAGTATAGCAGTGAGCAAAGGTGTAAAATGTCCTGTGACAAATTAAAGTCCCTGTGAGAGTGATGAGAAATATTCGCAATGGTAAAATGAAATTCCACCACGAGGAAGGGCAAGGATAATGGGTGTTGCGGGGAGGAAGTGGGAGCGGGGGAGTTGGGGGGAGGGAAGGACACAAGTGGAAAATTAGGGAAAAGGGAAACACTTTCCGATGATAAAAGATTGCACACCGCAGTGTCCAGTCTCGATGAATGTATCAGGATTTGCATGTGAGCACACGTGATATGTATACATCCATAGGTACGCAATCCTTTACTGGTGTTGGCTTAGCGGTTAGGGTGCAGGTTTGGGATCCTAGGATCCTGGGTTCGAATCCCGGTCGATCACAGAATTAATGCCAGGAGGGTTGACTCAGCCTGTCATCCTTCTGAGGTCGGCAAATTGAGTACCAGTTGGCTGGTAATTCCCTGTGTGTCGCAAGAGGCGACCAACAGGGTTGGCGGCAGGAAGGGCATCCGGCCATAAAACATTGCTTCAAAAAGGGGGCCACGGTGCCCAAAAAAGGCCAACCCCTGCTCTGTGGGGAGAAATGGCCTCTAAAGGCGGTTCATAGGTACGCAATCGATGAATGAACATGCATTCCCTGATGGAACGGGGTTATAGATTTCTTTAACAGCTTATACACCACTCATACATACGATAGTTTTTTTTTTTTTTTTTTTTTTTTTTTTGTATACAAGATCGAGGCTCGTGAAAGAGCGAACATTAATCACACAGAAAGACAAACAGACACACAAAACAAATAACATCGGGAGCGGTAGACAAGATGGGGAGAGAGGGGGAAGGACACAAACACAACATTTGAGAGCAGGGACCGAGAGACATGGAGACATCGAGAGAACTGTGGGAGGGAGAGGGCTTTGGGGGGGAGGCATGGGAAGGGGGGGGGGGGGTGGGAGAGGTATAAAACATATGGACACTGCCAAGACTTCCAGGAAAGAAGTTGGAATTTCAAACAAGGTGGATCTGGGATGAATTAGTGGGGGTAGAAAAGATCAAGGTTTTGGATGGGGGAAGATAAGAGATGGTGGTGAACAGCTGTTTTGAAGACCTGGAGGGAGGAGTGTGATTGAAGTGAGTGTGGGAGTTTGTTCCAGAGGCGGGAGAAAAGAGGAATGAAAGAGTGAAGGTGAGCAGAGAGCCGAGATTTCGGCAGTTTAACCATCAGAGGGTGGCTGGCAGATCTTGTGCGACCTGTAGGAATATTTGGGGGACAGAGCACAGAGAGAGCTGGCGGAGCAAGGCCAGAGAGGAGTCGGTAGAAGACAGAAAGACCACCTACCTGCCTGCGGTGAGTGAGTGAAAGGCCCTCAGAGATAGCTTCATCGCGGGAGATTCCAATGATTCTGAAAGCTTTGGATTCAACAGCGTGAAGCCGAGCGAGGTGTGAGGCAGGAGCACCAGCCCATAGGGGAGAACAGTATTCCATTGAGCTGCGGATGAAAGCCTTGTATGTGGTGAGGAGCTCAGGTGTGCCTAGGAAGGACTTCGCACGACGGAGGATGCCCAGTCGGCGACTGGCTTTGGAGGCCAGCTTGGAAATGTGGTTTTCCCAAGAAAGATCATGGCAGATGGTGAGACCCAAAAGCTTGAGCGACAGAACTTCTTGGAGAGGATTGTTGAGAAAGTAGATGGGAGGGTTGTCCAGTCGATCTTTTCGGAGAGACATAGTAAGAGTGTGAGATTTGTCAGGATTGAAAGACATGTTCCACATGTTTGACCAGTCTGTGATTTTGTCCAGGTTTTCAGAGAGTGAGGAGGCTGCAGACTGCCGATCTGAGGGAAGAGGAATGGAGCGGCAGAGAGTGGAGTCATCAGCAAAGAGATACAGAGGATTTTCCAGAGAGTCGGAGAGATCATTGATAAAGACCAGAAAAAGCACAGGGCCCAGCACACTGCCTTGGGGAACTCCAGCCTGAACGGGAAGGGGAGATGAGAGAAATCCATTCAGGGCCACACGTTGACTACGACCAGAGAGGAAGTCCGCAAGCCATGCATGGAGATTTCCATGGATACCATAGGAGGAGAGTTTGGTGAGCAGAGCTGGGTGCCAGACCGTATCGAAGGCACGTGATATGTCAAGGGAGACAGCTCTGATTTCCTGTTTGGCATTGAGGACCTCCATCCATTGTTGAGACAGCAGAAGCAGCATGTCCAGAGTAGAGTGACCTGGTCTGAAACCAAATTGATTATCAGAGATCAAGCCATTGGAGAAGAGGAAAGATTTCATATCCGAAGCAATGATGGATTCCATGACTTTGCTGATAATTGGGAGCAGGCTGATTGGTCTGTAGTTGCAAGGATCTGTTTTTGCACCTTTTTTGTGTATAGCGGTAATGTTTGCTGATTTCCAGGATGCTGGCAAATGACCTTGAGCAAAGGATAGGGTGAAAAGAACAGAGAGAGGGTGAGATAGAGCGGCAGAGCAGGATTTTAGGACCCGTGGGCTGATGCCATCTGGTCCAGTTGCAGAATCAGAGTCGAGGTTTGACAAAAACTCCTCCACCTTGTCAGGAGAGAAGTTCACAGAGTCCAGGAGCAGTTTGGTTCGACTGGGAAAGGTGGGAACAGAGAGAGATGGGTTTGGGACTAAGGATTTTGAGGCAAACACAGAGTTGAGGCATTCGGCTTTGTCACGTGCGATGTCAACTGTGTGGCCATTTGAGGTAAGGGAGGGGATGGAGTGGGAACAAACACCAGAAACGGATTTGACCAGACGCCACCAGGATTTGGAGGAAGGAGACAGGTTTGAGAGTTCATTCTTGAGTGAGGAGAGATAGTGCTTCCTGGCACTCCTGAGGGTAGACACACACTTGTTCCGAGCTTGGTGGAAGGAACTGAGATTTCCTTTAGTTGGATTAGCCTTCCAAGAGGCAAAGGCAAGTTGTTTCAGGGCAACTGCCTCACCACAAGATTCAGTGTACCATGGACGGGAGGAAGGGTAAGACAACTGAAGGCGAGATGGGATAAATCTGTGCATGAGAGAGATCAGTTTGCTTTGGAAGAATTCCCAGGAAGAATTGATGTCAGAGGCAGTGGAGATGGGAGACCAATACAGACGATTGATGGCTGCTTGAAGACCGTCCCAGTCGGCCTGAGTGAAATGCCAGACTCGTCGACGCTGAGGAGGCTCTCTGAGAATGGCCAGAGAGATGTCCACTTTGATAAGCACATGATCAGAAGAACCGATTGGAGCAGAAGAAGAGCAGCAGACATTAGCAGGGAAGTTAGTCATAACCAAGTCTAGAAGAGAAGATACTCCATTGGCTGAGATCCGGGTCGGGAAATTGACAGATTGTGTCAATCCCAGTGAGTCACAGAAGTCCTTTGCTGAGGTGCCATGACTGGTGAGAGAGGAACCCACACCCAACCAGGTGGCATGATGACAATTGAAGTCACCACATATGAGGAAGAGAGAGTTGGGATGAGTGGATAGAAGTTGGTCCATGTTGTCAGACAGTGAAATGTAGATGGAGTCATCACTGTTTGGGGGACGGTACAGAAACATATGAACAAAAGGTGGGAGCGGAGAGGAAGCCGTAGCCAGAGGTACTCCTGGGGGTGAGGAGGAGAGAGGGCAGTGCAAGGAGAGTGAGGAAGAGAGTTTTTGATAAAGATAGCCACCCCACCACCAGGCCGAGGCTCAGGTCTATCATACCGGAGGAGGGAGTAACCAGGAAGAGATATTAAGGAATCAGAGACATCTTGAAGGAGGAAAGTCTCTGTTAAGCAGATCAAGTCTGGATTGTCAGAAGCAACCTGTATGGAGAGATCAGTCAGGTTTGAGCGAAGGCCCCGGATGTTTGAGGTCCATACCGTTAATGAAGAGAGAGGGGGAGCATCGGGTACAGGACAGGGGAGGGGAGGAGTAGGGTAAGATGAAGGATGAGAGGGGGAGGTAGGGAGAGCAGTTGTTAGTGTGTCAGCGATTGCAGAAGAGTTCCAAGAAAGGGAAGGATGAGGAGGATGAAAGGTTTGAAGGTGAAGGGATGAGGCACAGAGAGGGGTTGTTTGAGGGGGGGCAGAGGAAAGAAGAAGGTTGGGGGGGTGGAGGTATGAGATAGAAGGGAGACGAAGTGGGGAGGAGGCAGCTTTGAGGAGGAGGGGGGAGGAGGGAGAATTGGAGAGGAATGGTATGGGGGGAGATTTGAATGGGAGGGGTTGGGGGGGAGTTTTGAAGGGGAGGATTGAGGGGGGAGTTTAGGAGGGGAAGGGCAAGGGGGGAGTTCAGGAGTGGAAGGGCAAGGGGGGAGTTCAGGAGTGGAGGGGTAGGGGGGGAGTTTAAGAGTGGCATGGCAAGGGGGGAGTTTAGGAGTGTAGGTGCAAGGGGAGATTTGGATGGGAGGGGCAAGAGGGGAGTTTAGAAAGTGGATGATTAATGAAAGACGAACATTGAAAACAAATTGGGTTTGTTGTGATTTTCAAGTTAGCAATCCGGTTCAGAATGATGGAGGAGGGATGGAATGAATGTGAATTTAGACCATGTAGTGAGGGAGACGTATAAGATATTGAATTTCTTTTTTTTGAGGTGGAATGAGTTGGAGAGGAAATTGAGAAAAGCCTTTTAAATAGGAAGAAAAACAGCGTGTTGTAAAATACCACTGAGTAAAACACTGAAGGGGAAAGGTTATACATATTTAAATAATATTTAAACATAACCGTGAACAATCTTATGTGCACAAAAATACCAACGGGGGGAAGAGCCGAGAGGGACCACCACGAGTCACGTGAAGGGCAAACGGTGGATGGCAAGGAGTTAATCTCCTTGAATCTTAGTTGAATCTTATATGGATAGTTACTACGTACATTATGTATAATAGATTAGACGGAATCTTTTCTAAGATGTATCCTGACGGCTGCCATAAATCCCTCTGAGATTTAATAACTCCATAAGCCTGAAATTTCCTCCATGACAATATAGCCAGAGACTTTGTGCCCAAACTTGGAGAAAACTTTGCTGCTGCACCAGGAGGCCCAAAGGTTTTTACCTCCCCTTGGTTTTTCGATCAAAACTTTCCCGTCACATTGCCATGCTCCTCCTCCGCCTCTTCTTCCCATTCCAAACATCCTGCGTCTGTCATCTCCTCTTCCCACGCAAATCTCACGGCCCCGCATGCCGAATGGACAGTCCGTAGTTTCTCGTCGAAGTTTAGCGAATTCCACGTCTCTCTGATATCGAGAAAAACTGGGCCAAGGCTCGAACTCACTTTGTTGATACCCAGAGCTACCAAGGAGGTTTGGGTAAAAATCGCACAGCATCCCGTGTTTCCGGATCAACTCAACAATACTCATATAAAAAGAGGGAGAATTGCTTTGCAATACATGTCCCCTACCGGTCCCAATGAATGTTCTTGTTTCAAGCAAAAAAGGCATAACTCAGTGAAAAATTGGCAAAACTCCCCAAAGCTCAAACCTGGTGTGTAACTTATCAAAATAAAGCCATGTACGAAGTTTCAACTGAATATGTTAAAGGTTATGGAAAAAGCCCAGTAAATCACAGGTGGAACGGACAGATGGAGAGCAAACTTATAGTCACCTCTGTTTAGGGGACTCGTCATTAAATATGAGTACCCTCACAAGGAAATTCAACACAGGAAGAGGCCATTCACCCCCATCAAACCTGCACCATGGTTGGTTTTCCTTGCTCTATCCTTTAAGTGCTGAGCATCAAGCAAGGAAGCAGCACGTCCCATTTTTGAAGTCTTTGGTACGACCCGGCAGTTTGAACCACGGACCCCCAGACTCAGGTCAGGCCCTCTAACCATGAGACCACACCATATAGTAAAACCAAACCAACAAAGGAAGCAGATGAAAGCTGATGAGATGGTATTCCATCTCCCATAAATTGTGCTTATATCCATGACATGCAAATAGAACAAACAAATCTCCTGAAACAACGAAACATAACTTTTCACCTTTGAATTTTCATCTCTAGTAAGTAAAAGATTTCATTAACAACACAGTCATTTGTTAATTCGGCTGCGATAAAGATTCAGATTCAGAGTCGACAATTGTTTGAACCTTCTTGAAATTGCTAAACTAATAGGCAAGGAAGATAACATGAAAATACCAATTACAGAATCAAACCAAATTGGTTTCAAGTTGATATATTTTCCCCATAGTGGATGGAATACAGATATAATGATCGCACCATACCTGGACATGCATTATGACATCATTTTATTCTCAATATAATGACAAATCAGAAAAATTTTCATGTTTCAGAAAGTTTTTCAATGCTTACTCCAGCTCGATGTTTGCTTAGGTTTAGGCCAATGATCATGTCACACACACACACACACACACACACACACACACACACACACACACACACACACACACACACACACACACACACACACAGTCTTTGTGCGTACCTGGATTACTTGTACAGGTTAGCAGTTTTGTTTCATTGATTTTTGTAACCCATTCAAAGCCACTTTTCATCTCCTTCCTGGACTCGTGTTTTAAACTCTAAAGAGAATAAATTACTGGATGAGATTTTCCCCACTTGGGGAAATGTCTTGTTTTGCATGCGAAACACCAGGTTGGCAGTTTAAAGCTGGGCCAGGGCTCGAACCCAGGCCAGACAGCTCAAACTGTGCATACCGAAGCTATCCTGGCAGTCCTTTCTAACTATCAGTAAAAGATGAAGCAACAACAACAGGCATTCTAAGGCCATTTTCCCTGCTCGAGCCGGGATTAGCCGCAATTTTGAATCCACAATCTTGTTTTATTGACTTTGAATGTTCATACTCTTGTCTGTTAATATTTTAACCAATTACTTCTCCCAACTGGCATTCACTCTTTTCTTATGTCTGCCATTACCTGTTGATATGTAGCAGGTGGTATGGAGTTGTTGTTCTTGTTTCGTATGCAGCCTGAGGCTGCTGGTTGCATCATTTACTCTGGAAGCACGTTTGTGCTGCTGATGCAGTGCCCCAATTACCAGCAAGCTGGTGTTCAATTTCCCGACCTCGGATGGATGACAGGCTGAGTCAACCCCCCTGGCGTTAATTCAATGATCGACCGGGATTCGAACCCAGGATCCGAGGATCCCAAGCCGGCACCCGAACCGTTTAGCCAACACAAGGCTAGATATAGGGTGTAGACCATAATATGTAAAATGAAATGAGCCTGTTTTTCTATTCCTTCATGTATTTCAAATTCGATTATCTGAAAGGTGTATATAGTTCTTTGGATGACTCAACAAGACCCATTTAAGTATACAACCATGCCCAACTGATTATTCGGCCAAGGAAGATGATCGAAGCACTGAATATCAAAAAAAGCTGATCATTTAATTCGTAACACTACTTTGAAATGAAGCCAGCATTGCGAACAGTCAATGGGATTTACACCTCGGGGAAATTTTCCGAATTTTACAGATTTGTAATCTTTTTTGATGATTTTGATGTGCCGTACTCTTTACAGAGCGTTTGTGTTGCCGAAGCAGTTTCTGGGTAAGGGTTACACTAGGTTGTTTGCCATTGCCTTCCCAGACTTGTTTGTGCTCTATCCTATAAGTGCTGGACATGAAGCTAGGAAGCTGCGCGTACCATGTTTTAAGTTTTTGGTGTGACTCGGCCGGGGTTTGAACCTCCGACCTCCCAGACTCAGAGCGGACACTCCAAACATTACACCACAGAGTATGATATTTTTTGAAACAGACATTATTAATCCAACCAATCACAGGTTTGTTTCTGTATGCTTCAGAGCCATCTATTTATTCATCTTGTGAATTGAGAAAAATTTAAATGACAAAAGGAGAGAAGGAAGGAAGGATGACAGGAAAGAGAGGAAATGAGGTTAGGAAGTGTGGAGGAGTGGGTCGAGACTGGAAAGAGATTTTTGAAAGAGATAGTTGTAGGGCAAGGGAGGGAGAATTACGAAGCTTTTGGGAAAGCTTGGAGGTGCAGAGAGGGGCTCAACAATTCTCTACATTTGTGTACGTAGGCCCACTAAGTAGATGTCCCCTTTGAAACGCACAGGCTTTGCCAGAGATAGTTGGACATGTCGTTTTAAAATGTCTGTCACCAAGCATGCTTTCCATTCAGGCTTTGTATACAGAAGTCTAGTTTCATGAAATGGCTGAATGACAGAGAGGGCATATTTGGTAAGTTCACAGACAGGTCAAAGGGGAATAGGCAGACAAAGAAAATTCACAGAAACATCACAGATGAGGAGGTCGGTGGCAGGAAGGGAGAGTGGAAAAAGGGGGAAGGTAGGGGGTCAGTGAGAGTCAAACAGATTGGGGGAGGGGTATGGTTGGTGATGATGGGCATTATTATTTGAAGATTAGAAAGAGCAGCAGAAGACAACAGACACAGGGAGTCGGTTCCCAGGAGGACAGAATATAGGATTGAAGGAATAGAGGCAAGCACTTTGACACGAAGAGGGTAACCTGGTGTCGGTTTCTGGAAAAAACATGTGTAATCTTGGGGGGGGGGGGGGGGGGTAGGGGGTGGGCAGCTGGACATGGACAAAGGGAGTAAGTTTTGTTCAGGATATTAATTCTGCCATTAAATGTTTTATTCCTGTACTTTTGTCCAGATTTAGAATACTAGGGCGTGCCCGCACGTGCTTGCCCGTACGTGCGTGCAAAAAAACATGCGTGCAAACAACAACAACAAAAAAAAACTTTGAAACCACGTGGCAGTAACGACCACAGAACCCCCCCCTCTATTTACATGAAATGGTTTGGTTCATTCGCAAAGCCAAAGCGAACGGCTTGCGAGTACGGTGACCATACCTTGGGAACCACTTGTCCGATTAATTTCAAACCTTGAAAAGGCACATCCTCGGGTCCCCAGCAATATACCTGGCAAGTTTCAATTAGATCGGACCCGTGGTTGTCGAGAAACAGCGGTCACAGACAAACACACACACACACACACACACAGACACACACACATACACACAGAGATTACTGGAATTATAGATAGATTACAGTATACACGAGCATATAAGACCCATAGCTTCGCTGACGAATTTGACCAAAGGACAGCATGTTGTACTTCACAAATATATTGCATCTCCATGGAGATTTTACACAACCACACACGCACAGCTATGAATCTCAATGAGGATGTAATAGGAAGTGAAACACATGGAAACTGATATTTTATTACACGTTGTTGTTGTTGTTGTTGTTGTTGTTGTTGTTGTTGCTGTCGGTGTGACTGTGATTGTTGTTGTTTATGGGCTCAATCAGTGACTTTTATACGTTTTTCCATTGCCTTGAGAAGTCTTACTGTATATTATTTTGTGTGCTCCTTCCGTGTCCGTCACGCTTTACTCTAAAGTGTCTCTGCTGTCGTAGAATAATAAAAATGGTACCGTTGGAGTGACGAACACACACACACACACACACACACGATTCTCCTTTTAGTAATAGATTATCTTATTTGTTGTAATACCTATCTGATAGCAGTGGTAGTAAGCACATCTGGTGTCGATATTTTCTTTTTCTAAAAAATAATTCAAATATAAAGTTCGTTATCTTGCATCCCATAGTTTGGTAAATTGTTACCTATCTTGGATCTTCACATGTTGTCTGCCTCTGAGTCCATATAAAAATTATGTATGCAAAGATGAGAGAACTTTTCACCTCTTCTCCCCATCCCCTTGTGTGTGCCACCAAACACGGGTCTATGCCCTCCAGCCCCATACAGATGAAGAATGCATCTGGAACTTTGTCTCTTGGATTTGTATTACAAAAACATCGGTGTCCTCTGCAATTGTTAAATCTTCGGCCAAACAGAAAGTACGAGAATTTGCTTCCAATAATGGGGCAACTGGCTAAAGAACTCGATTACAAAAAACGACATTTTATTTATGGAGAAAAAAATATTGTAAAACTTTTACCTCATCAATAGATAATTTAACAACCTCACTCACATATTCTGTAAATATGGGTTTGTTTGCTTGGAGTTTCCATATGAGCGCATGGGTCATTATGTTGGAATCCTGGATTCAAATCCCACATATACTCATTGTGTTCATTTGTCCATTGTCTACCAATGTCCTTGTGGTTCATGTCAATGCTGGTGTCCTCGTCCTGCCTGTAATACATGCACAAGCTCCTTCATTAGCCATAGATCACTGGAAACGGTTGGAACTGTACCAAATAGCAAGAAACATTTTTAAATTAGTGGATTGTCAAATAATTGCACAGACTCGACCTATCACCCCTCCCCCCCCCCCCTTCACCCCCACTTCGTGTACTCATTTATTTAAAAATAATTAAACTAGAACGGCACTCTTCGACATTGTGACATCGACAGATATGCCTCCGCCGACATGATTACTATATAATTATACTTACTTGTAAATACATTCAGCTGTTTTCAAGTATCACATTTTTCCTGACATGCCCTCTGACCTTTGACCTTTAATGCAGAAATCGAAGCAGTTCCTCTTTGCATCATGGTACATATTTGTACCAACTTTGGTCAAAATCCCATCACTGGTGCACAGGTTATCGTGGTAACAGGATTGTTTTTTTTAACCTAATATGACCTCTGTCATTTGACCTTGTGATCCCATCTAATTAGTTCATACTTACATCATTATACATACCTGTACTAAGTTTGACTTAGATCCCCTTCAGCCATTCTCAAGTTATAAACTTAAATTGAGACTCTGACCTTTGACCTATTAACCCCAAAATCAAATCAGTTGACCTTTACATTACAATACATACTTGTACCTACTTTGGTCAAAATCCCATCACTGGTTTACAAGTTATCGCAGTAAAAGGATTTTCACCTAACATGACCTCTGATCTTTGACCTTGTGACCCCAAATCTAATCAGTTCATATTTACATCATTCATTCATACTTGTACCAAGTTGGATTTCATTCCATTAAGCCGTTCTTCAGTTATCTGTCATCAGTTCTATAATTATCAGATGTACGACATACACAGGGAATTGCCTTATTTTATATAGCAGGACAGCTAGCTCTCAGGTACAGACTGTGCCACTCGTGGATCATGTGAAGTTTATAAAATGTAGGCCTGCCATGACATGCTTTGGACACAATATTATGTACCGACCTGATGATGCTTGGCATGATGGAGTAGTGCGAAGGCCTAACATGTTCATGTGAAATGTAGACCTGCTTTCCAATTTTGAATATGTCCTGCCGAAGCGAGTACGAAGACCTGCCCTGATCTTGTGAGACACAGACCAATTGCACTGGTGGCAATCTAAGGGTTAACTGGCTCCTTTGTCACTTGCTGGCACATCTCCATGGAAACCATTGCCACAGCAGCTACTGCCTCAAGGAGCATGTTGCTTGCGATCTGCTTTTGGTAACAACTCAACAGGAAGCAGTTTTGAAGCTGCCATGGTTATTAAAGAATCGGTACTACCATTAGTACCTCCTGACTGGAGAAAGGCCTGACATCTTAGATCTGTCCTTTTCCATTGCCATTCACTGAGAGTCCGTTTTTTTCTCACCTTGGTAACCTTAGGTTCTTTTACCTGTTATATTTTATGCCCATAATTTTTTTTTTTTTATTATTATTTTTTTTACTGATTATTGGGCCTTTGCCATTTGCGAAGGACGGAAGTTACATTTCCACACCTGTGTGTTTGTTTGTGGACAGGATATCTCAAAAGGTTGAGGACGGATTCAGATGAAATTGCATGGGCTGGCTGGGTGTGTGACCAGAACGAATTGATGAGATTTTGATGAAGATCTGGATCTGGATTTTTATTTATTTATTTAATAAAGTGATTCTTCTTCACCATTGAGAGATGGGACCAAAACAGCATAAAGCATAGCATGATATCTCAAAACGTTGTGGATACATTCAGATGAAACTTGGTGGACAGGTAGGGTAGGTTACAAGAACAAGCTGATTCAATTTTTGTTCAGGTCTGGATTCAGATCCGGCCTCTCAGTGGAATACAAAACGTAAACCGTTCAGCATGGCGGAGGTATGTGCTCTACCGAGTCCTGTTATAGTTACATACCTCTGCCACCGATGGTGGATCGAAGGTTATGTTTTCACCCTTGTCTGTCTGTTTGTCTGTTTGTGAACAGGGTATCTCAAAAGGTTGTGGACGGATTTGGACGAAATTTGGTGGAGAGGTTGGGTATGTGACAAGGACGAAATGATTCGATTTTGGTGAAGATCCGGATCTGGATCAAATAATTTTTTCGTGAATCTTCACCTTTGAGTGATACGGCTAAAAACGATATATAACACGATATCGCAAGAAGTTGTGGAAGAATTTGAATGAAACTTGTCAGACAGATTGGGTGGGTGACGAGGGAAAATTGATTCGATTTTGGTGAAGATCCAAATCCGGACCTGGATAAGCGAATTTTTTATTTTTCAAATGATTGTTCACCATTGAGTGATATGGGCAAAACGCTATATCACATGATATTTCAATAAGTTGTTGACGACTTATGCCAAAACTAGGTAGATGAGTTGGTTCGGCGACAAGAACAAGCCGATTCGATTTTGTGCCAGGTCCAGATCCAGAGCCGTGGAATCCAAAACATAAACTATTCTGTGTGGCGGAGGTCAGGTACTGCTGTGCTTGCCTTTTTATAAACTATGTTCCACAGAACTTTTGCTTTGAGCCACTCTTATGCTTTCAGTGAATTTTCTCATTGTCATGTCATTATATATCATTCTCATGTGAGTATGTGAAGTACGTAATTTTAAAAGTACGGCCGAGACATATGTTAGTTTGCTCCATTTCTGGGGAGTGTGTCTGTGCAGCTGATGCAGTCCCCTCTGTTTGGTTAGAGTCACTATGCGTGATAACTCACCTGATCTTTGTCAAAGGACACCGAGGCATCTTGTAATGTCCACCAGCTAATGCTAGCATACGGGTCAGCTTAACGTACATCTGAAGGACGGCACATTTTGCGATGCAACAGCATATTATAGTCAGGTCGAGAATCAATCCCAGATGAGATAGCTCAAAGGTAAAGGTGCGGTACCTCTGCACCAGCATGTCAGAACAACTTATACTTATGATAAATTGAGACAACCAGTTGATCAGTAATGTTCCAAAGATAAATATCGAGATGGATTGTCCTCCTTTACTCCATGTACATGCTGCCAGCCTCAGTCAAAAAGCGGGTCGACAACATTAGGGTCAACTAGGCCTTGGGTGTTTTTATATATGGTCTAGGCTTGTGGAGGAGAACAGATCAGGGCACAACATAACAAAGGGAAGCCGCAGGATGGAGGGAGAAGGTAGACGGAGATGGACGCACAAGCGATGCAGCTAATGATGAGGGTTAGGGGAGAACACAAGGGGTGGACAAGATGGATACATGAGCAAAATTTTGGGGTGGGTGAGAGGTGGTATAAGGGGAGTAGAAAATATCATGGTTTTGGATGGGGGATGATCTGAGATGGTGGTGAACAGCTGTCGTGAATTCCGGGAGGGAAAAATGAGATTGAAGAGAGTGCGGAAGGTGGTTTCACAGGTGGGAAAAGAGAGGAATAAATGAGTTCAGGTGTCCAATGGTTCTGGGTTTAGGAAGGTTCACTTGGAGGGGGTTGCTGGTGGACCGCATGTGTTTTGCAGATACCTTGGGGAGGGGCGGGGGGGGGGGGGAGCACGGAGACGGAGAGACACCACCAACCATTCGGCAATGGCGAGCTTATAGGCCCGTACACTCAGCTTCATCACTTTGGGAGCTAACACATCATTTTGGGAGCTGACATCTCATTTACCAACCAGGCTTTGGATGAAGAAAGAGACCTCTCGGTGGGTCATCTATTTATATGCTCAAGAGAAAGCGTGGGTTGAGTGGGTAGTCAAAAATGCCACCATTTTACATACTAGGGCATGCCCGTACGTGGGTGCCCGTTCCTTGCCAAAAAAAAAAAAAACGCTACCCGTACGCTCTACCCCGCCCGTACGCCCGTACGCCCGTAAACAAAAAAAACAACGCTCTTCGCTTCCGCCCTTCGCTCTGACTGAATTGGGAGAAATAATGCGCATAAGAAATCGAGAAATTATTATTTTCTCCGGAAGAAATCGAATTACGAACCGTAATGGCGCAGGCTCTCGGGCTCGCAACAACGCGTTCTGTGATTGGCTGCCGGAAGTGAAGTCTTCACTGTCGCAAATGTGAAGCGATGAATACGATGAATCGCAAATTAGTTTTAATTAGTTTTAAAACATAGTTTAACGGCAACATAGTTTTCCAACGTGAAATAAATGAATACGCTCTCAAATGTGCCGTCCGAGGCAGAGTCTGTTCGCCACGTTCGGCACACGTGATAGCTCGCTGCTCTCTGATTGGTTGAATCGTTTTTTGGACATAGCTCGGTAACTACTTGTCCGATTAATATGAAACCTTGAAAAGGCACATCCTCGGGTCCCCAGCAATATACCTGGCAAGTTTAAAGTATATCGGACCCGTGGTTGTCGAGAAACAGCGGTCACAGACATACAAACATACAAACATACAAACATACATACTTAGCTTCAGCTTAACGTACATCTGAAGGACGGCACATTTTGCGATGCAACAGCATATTATAGTCAGGTCGAGAATCAATCCCAGATGAGATAGCTCAAAGGTAAAGGTGCGGTACCTCTGCACCAGCATGTCAGAACAACTTATACTTATGATAAATTGAGACAACCAGTTGATCAGTAATGTTCCAAAGATAAATATCGAGATGGATTGTCCTCCTTTACTCCATGTACATGCTGCCAGCCTCAGTCAAAAAGCGGGTCGACAACATTAGGGTCAACTAGGCCTTGGGTGTTTTTATATATGGTCTAGGCTTGTGGAGGAGAACAGATCAGGGCACAACATAACAAAGGGAAGCCGCAGGATGGAGGGAGAAGGTAGACGGAGATGGATGCACAAGCGATGCAGCTAATGATGAGGGTTAGGGGAGAACACAAGGGGTGGACAAGATGGATACATGAGCAAAATTTTGGGGTGGGTGAGAGGTGGTATAAGGGGAGTAGAAAATATCATGGTTTTGGATGGGGGATGATCTGAGATGGTGGTGAACAGCTGTCGTGAATTCCGGGAGGGAAAAATGAGATTGAAGAGAGTGCGGAAGGTGGTTTCACAGGTGGGAAAAGAGAGGAATAAATGAGTTCAGGTGTCCAATGGTTCTGGGTTTAGGAAGGTTCACTTGGAGGGGATTGCTGGTGGACCGCATGTGTTTTGCAGATACCTTGGGGAGGGGCGGGGGGGGGGGGGGGGAGCACGGAGACGGAGAGACACCACCAACCATTCGGCGATGGCGAGCTTATAGGCCCGTACACTCAGCTTCATCACTTTGGGAGCTAACACATCATTTTGGGAGCTGACATCTCATTTACCAACCAGGCTTTGGATGAAGAAAGAGACCTCTCGGTGGGTCATCTATTTATATGCTCAAGAGAAAGCGTGGGTTGAGTGGGTAGTCAAAAATGCCACCATTTTACATACTAGGGCATGCCCGTACGTGGGTGCCCGTTCCTTGCCAAAAAAAAAAAAAAACGCTACCCGTACGCTCTACCCCGCCCGTACGCCCGTACGCCCGTAAACAAAAAAAACAACGCTCTTCGCTTCCGCCCTTCGCTCTGACTGAATTGGGAGAAATAATGCGCATAAGAAATCGAGAAATTATTATTTTCTCCGGAAGAAATCGAATTACGAACCGTAATGGCGCAGGCTCTCGGGCTCGCAACAACGCGTTCTGTGATTGGCTGCCGGAAGTGAAGTCTTCACTGTCGCAAATGTGAAGCGATGAATACGATGAATCGCAAATTCGTTTTAATTAGTTTTAAAACATAGTTTAACGGCAACATAGTTTTCCAACGTGAAATAAATGAATACGCTCTCAAATGTGCCGTCCGAGGCAGAGTCTGTTCGCCACGTTCGGCACACGTGATAGCTCGCTGCTCTCTGATTGGTTGAATCGTTTTTTGGACATAGCTCGGTAACTACTTGTCCGATTAATATGAAACCTTGAAAAGGCACATCCTCGGGTCCCCAGCAATATACCTGGCAAGTTTAAAGTATATCGGACCCGTGGTTGTCGAGAAACAGCGGTCACAGACATACAAACATACAAACATACAAACATACAAACATACACACAGAGATTACTGGAATTATAGATAGATGTAATAAACATATGGATCCTTGTTTACCCACCATAATTATGTCCTATGTCATGCACTTAAATAAGTTTGATGTACGTCCTTCTAACAACTTCAATCTGCACACTTAAACTTGTCAACAAAATTAGGCTGTTTGGTCTATCTTTCTTTGTGGCCTATCTTTCTTGGTGGTCTATCTGGAATGGTTCATTTTGACACTAATGGGCAGCCGTAAACATGTTGGATTCTTATTATCATCAGAAATTTAATCCAGACTTGGCATTTCAAGAGGCCTGGGTGCTACCAATAAGACCACCTTTCAAATCCTGAAAGGTTGTGTAGATTGTAGACCTACCACTGTATTTTCACATAATCCAAATGATCATTATTTTTAATGGAGATCTTTTGAGTTGGGATTCTAATTTCATGATGTGTCCTTGTTTGTTTGCCTTTTCATATCCACCTACAAAGAGCCGCATCTCCAATGCCATGTGTTGAACTGTAAGCTAAATGTTTTGGTGTCGGACCGTGTATTCCCTTAGACTGAGCAACAGCGAAGTCTGCCTTTTATGGTCTTGTGAGTGAACAGTATACTCAGGCAGGCCCTATCGGATGGGAACCTTATGAGGGTTGGGCAAGGGCCTAGCACACACCTCCCAGGCTAAGAGAACACCATTTTGAGCAGGTAATCAAGGTGTCTGCTACAGGGGAGGTGGTTTTCCACAGGTGGGAGTAAGTTGACTTTTTGTAATGTGGTGAATCAAACAAATTTGCTCAGAAGGGTTTTAACAATTGCACATAACACATTCATCCTTTGTAGCTTGCAAAGAGTCAAGTTGAAGAATAAAATTTAATTTTTTCTACACTGGTTTGTAAATAAAACTAGAAGTATGCAGGTTAAAGGTTTGGGTTTGGGCCAAGAAAGGCTGTCAAGTGAGGATTGTGAGTGACAGAGTTAAAGGTAAACAAGTCAGAGAAAGTGCAGGCAATGATGGCAAGGGAGAGGTGAGACTGAGGAACCAGTAGATCATTTGAACAGGTGTAGGAACAGCTGAGCACGTTTGTAATGTTTGGAATATGGAGGTCAGAGCTGAGGGGTGGAAGATGAGGTGGGGCCATGGTTGGGGTAGAGGTGAGGGAGAGAAGCTGGCTGGTAATGCAAAGCCTTGGGGACTGGCAAACATTCCTGACCAAAATGGATCCTGATTCCAGGGATGGCATGGCTCCGCTGTGAGTGGGAGTTGGCTGTTGATAGCGGGGGTCGGTGGTGTTGGGGTGTAGGTGGTTTAGTGAAGTGTGATGTGGCAACGATGAAAAGCATAGATTCATCAAAGCAAACGTTTGATTCAAAGGGAAAGCTGCTTATATATACAAGCAGATGTGTGGTGCTTTTATGGTAATATTTGTCTGCTCACCTTTTTTTTTTTAATGCAAAATTAGGTAGTGAAGAGCAGCAGGGTGAATGTTGAGAGGGTGAGTATAGCAAGTAGTAAGAAAGACAAATAATCTGGATTCACCCCTTCCCTCAAAAATATGAAATCAAGGTGACATGGTTATTATTTGTAACATGTATGCAGACCTCTCCAATAGGTTAAGTGAAATGACATATGTAAGTTCAGGAAGTGTAAGTTAAATGAACCATAACTAGAATGTCAAATGTCAACTGACCAATTCAAATAAATAAATAAAGGCAACTGAATACAGTATTGAAACATTGTTGAGACGGTCCGAGTGAGTTTATCAAAAGTCTTGATAAACACCATTTATCAAGAAGTCTTGTAAATATCCAAGATTGCTTTGACCTCTCAATTATGAATAATCACTTTTAAAACTACAATGGCACTCGGTAGAGCCATACCTCCGCCAGGCTGAACAGTTTATGTTTTGTATCCACTGATAGGCCAAATCTGGATTCGCACCCGAACCAAAATCGAATCAGCTTGTTCTTGTCACCTAACCAACTCATTCACCAAGTTTGGTCCAAATCCGCCCATAACTTTTTAGCCCTATCACTCAATGGTGAACAATCACTTCAACAATTAAATAATTCTCACATCCGAATCCATATTCAGATCTTCACCAAAATCAAAGCAATTCGTCCTTATCATGAGCCCAACCTGTTCACCAAGTTTTGTTCAAATCCGTCCGTGACATTTTGCGATATCCTGCTCACAGACAGACAGACAGACAACCAGACAGACTACCAGTCAGACAATGGTGAAAACATAATGCCTGTCCACCTTAGGTTGTGGAGGTAATAAAACAAGGAGCTGATTCTCCAGGTCCCCCACATTTTGGACGATATGAGGAATAGATCAGTGTAATATGAAAGCTAAATCTTGAACGGTTTTTTAAATATCGGGTACACAAGCTAAGTTGTCGAGTTGGTTGCCATGGCAACTGCATTCAGCCAACCACCACTGTGATCTAATCAGGTTGAGGAATAGATATCTGCAATATGAAAACTAAATGTTCAATGGTTTTTGAAATATCGCGTACACAAAAGTGCATCGACTTTTGTACTTTTGTGTATGCGGCAGCCATGGACGGATGATTGGTCAGTTTCGACAGAGCTCATTTTAATGTCCTCCGTCTCAGACCTTGTCGAATGGGCGAGGGGACAATAAGGATTTTAAAGGTTGTAAAAAATTTTTCCCGAAAGTTTATTGTCATTGATGCACCGTGTTTTACACCACATTATCTGACACGTTAAATTAGATCTTCATGCCTGTTGTTTGTGTCCTTTATGACATCTCTAAAAACAGTGAGTTTTCTGTTTGGAATGATTTCAATTTTTTGACTGCCAGACAGGCAGACAGGCAGGGTAATAATGTATTTACTGAAGAAACAATGCAAAAAATAATCAACAGAAAAGTAGTAGAAGAAGAAGAAGATGGCAATCTGAAAGTAACCTAGAAAATACGTTCAGAATCTTAGATGGCTGACCATGACTTGGAGCATGACCCACGTGACGATCGTGCTGCTCGGAAGTCATATAGGTTCTTGGGTCGAATCGGGCACATTTAGTGCAGTGTGTGACCTTTATGTTGTCTGTTCTTACCTCTTTAGCAATGACTTGCACACCAGGTGTGTTTCTCATCACAATAAACGGTATGGAGTACAGCATGGTATTTCAAAAAGTTGTTGACGGATTTGGACAAAACTTGGCGCATGAGTTGCTTAGTTGAAAAGAAAAAAGTCGATTCGATTTAGGTTCAGGTTTGGATTCAGATCCGGCCTATGAGTGGGATATAAAACGTAAATTGTTCAGCGTGGCGGAGGTTTGCACTCTACTGAGTGCCATTCTAGTTTGTCCTGATTTCTCATTATCACTTGTTTGGAAAGTTGTTTTGAATGTTTTTACGGCGTAGCCCATCGGGCAGAGCCGTCTAAACAGTGTTTGTCCGTCCGCATGTATGTATGTATGTTCCCTCAAACGTATACCAATCAGAGCTGAGAATCTGGTCACATGACAGGGTGATGTGATTACATCTGATGTCATTACGGCGATGCGGCTGCTGACTCTCCACACACCGCCATTTTGCTTTATATGCTGTTCATGCCAAACATATCGTCGAACCTGTCATATATCACAATCGCAATGCTCTACCTTTATGTTTTTCATTCTGTGTGAAACACAAACAAACCGATTGTTAAAATGACCATGAAATATCGAAAGCATCGGCGTTGCGTCTTTTCTAACAATACGGTAGGTATAGGCCTTAGGCATTATGACTCATGTTTGGACAAATTAAGCCCAGGTTTCTTCATACAGTAGTGTATCGTTTCAGTTGTATTTTTTCGTAATAGTTCTAATAATAATATTGCAAATATAACCATAATACTTTAATCCCAATGTCGTGAATTGAAGGTTAATGAATTGAAGCGGTGTATGGTTCATGATCAGTGATAAGCATTGTTCAGCACTATTATTAATAACTGCAGAAGTAAGGAATTCGCCTCGGTTTTTTGATAGTTATATCATTTTCGAAATAATGATAACGTAACATTAATATTATAGTAAATCTAATCATAACACTAATCCCTTCGTAGTAACTGCAAACTAATGCCTTAGTCACATATGATGCTGCCGCCGCACGGTTCTGCGGTCTGCGGTTTGTAGATGGGATTTTTACAAATCGTACGGCTTTTCGGGCTGCGGCAGCAGTGTTCACAAATGTTACAGGGTCCGCACGGCAATCGTAAAAGTCATGAAATCAAAATGCGTGAGGAGACCGCGAGGCAAACCGCGAGGCGCCCTCACGGCGACCGCAAGGCAATCGCAAGGCACCCGCACGGTTGTTGCGGTTGTCACGGTTGCCGTTAGGCCATCGTACGGCAGCACTAAAGTCACTGCACGGCCGCCGTATGATATTTAGAACATCGTACGGCCATCCCACGGAGGCCGCAAGACCTTGCGATACTACATGCGGTGGGGTTGCGGCCTACGGCCTAGCGATTTCCGAAAAAAAGTTTAATGTCAAATTAAACAAATCGTAAGCCCCTGCGACGAGCAAAAAACCTTGAGATCGCCTCACGGCTACCATATCTACCGTGCGGCCACCGCACGGTTATGGCAAATTTGGGGACTTACGGCCGCCGCCAACACGCCGCAGGCCATTTGTGACCGAGGCATTACTGGAAGTTAAAATATATCAGTTTTGTGGCCGTCACATCATTACGTCAATGATGTCATTACGACGGCTGACTGCACCGACCGACATTTGAATTTACAAGTATACCCGCTCACTACGGGAGTGGCAGGAAGGGCCATTCATCTTTGGGGTATGTAGATTACAGGCGATCTATGGTCGGGTCTCAAAAACATTGGGTGTGTTCATTTACCAAGTTTCCTGTGGAGAGCATTCCACAACCACTCCATTCAAAACCATTAAGGAATAGCTGGCTTGGCAAACGCTAGCTAGCTGCTTGGTAAATGAGCACACCTCCAACCCTTGTGGGGTATAATCTAGATTACTGTAGATCTTCGCTCAGTTCTGTTAGTAAAACCGACCTCATTGATGTCGAGATTGCTCCAAATTTCTTTGTTTAATGTTATAAACAGCATTAGCGACTGTTCGAAAAGCTAATATGTGTTTGTGGTTTAATATATTTTACAAGCCTGGCCTACGCCGCTGTTAGACTTTTGGTCTTGTTTTTTAAGGACTGTTTAAGGACTAGGCATAACCGCTCAGTCAATCAGAAGAACCTTCCCCACACCCACAGACACGTAACCCTTACTTGCTCTGAAAAATGAAATATTAATGCAATATTGATGAAACTTCCTTCGAGCCATGTTTGGTTTCCTCCTTGTCAGCGTTGTTTCCGAAAACAATCCTGGCGTCATTGTTGACATCTGATCCTTGGCACTTATCAGCCACTCAAGGTAAGCAACCGTTCCTCGTTGGCACAGCCATTGAATACTAGTCGGTTAATACAAGCACCACTTAGAAAAAGAAGGTAGTGTCATTCGCTCATGCAGCGGAATCCAACTAGTAGTTTAAGGTCTATATAATCTAAAGGGTTTTATTTTGGTAAATAGATAGCTATGCTGCCCTCAAGATGTCCACAAAAGTCTCACTTGGGAGAGATTCATCTTGCTTGGGATTTTTATTTGGCAGGGTTGGTGCCATTATTTGCGATGTCACTGATTTGGCAGCAAATCCACTTTTGCCTCCTGTTCTTTATTATCCATTCTGCTGAACTGCATATCCAACTTCCTTAAATGGGCAGAGTTGTTTATCGGTAAAAGGCACGGAATAAAGAATGCGGGTGAGGCTTGCTCAACTTGTTTGAACCAAGCACAAAGGGTTACATGCACGGCTGGTTCCACAGGTCTTGTGTAGGATAGTCATCATCACCCCAGGAAATGGTCTCGCGAATACCCCCAAACTCCTTTGCACAACTTCTCCGTTTTTACCTACTGTCAAGCAACCGAGTGGGATGAAGCTCAGACCTCAACAGAAATTGCATATTAGATACAGCTGTACACATCTCAGCCAGCTCACTTCATCTCCTTTCCCCCCAGGTATTTATTCGGTACCCAAGTGAGCCCCTTAATTATCCAGTCACTTTGACTTATGAATGTGACTCCGGTAAAAATTGGAAGCAAGACAAAAGCGCTGGTTCATTGCTTTGTGCATCACAGGAGGAAAGATGAGAGCGAAGGGTTGTGCATGTTCCAACATGAGACAGACGTGTCAAGCCGTACTGCAAACCTCTTAGCCATGGCTCCAATTCTTCTGCTTGACTGGACAGCTGGGACAGAGACCGACATGATGTGGCTTGTAGTTGTAGAAGAAAAAAGTCCCATTATTTGTTCTTGTTATAATTTTTATCTTTTCTACTCCGTATAAAAAAAAAAATTTCAAATAAAACTTCCACCGAGAACAATTATATGGATGTTCTTTCTCACCCAACGCCCACTGCCAGTATGTGGCACATTTAGAGGAGAGTGGCGGATAAAGAAAAGGAGTGGGTTTGGGGAGCAGAAGGCTGTCTCAGTGGGAGTTCTGGAGAGCGAACAGGCTGTGAAATTTGGAGCTAACAGGAGGATAGAGCTAATTCTTAGACAGTATCTTTTCCACCCTAAAAATGAAATTAGCATCCGGCCGCCATTAGGTCCAGGCACTAATGGGGTTGTGAGGCAGACGGCTTCCTACACATTCCAGTTGAGCTGCCAAGACTTTCTCCACTTCGTTCCTCTCCAGGACAATCTGTTCGGTGGAATCCTAATGAAGCTGTAAGCTTTTCATGCAAAGTGGATTGCAATTGCACTGCTGCTCGCAACGTATCCATAACAATCTTTCTGGAATTGCAATGTTCCTTCTCCAAATGTAAAACAGCATTTTCCTTGGACTTTGTGCTTGTCTGTAATTGGGTTTCAAGCTCGGATACAGAGCCTGATCCTGTGAACTGCTTTGATTTGATGTTATTTTTTTGGCTCATTTGAGGTAGTGAGGGGTGTTGGGGAAGAGGGGAGCATGGGTAGGTGAATGCCTTGTTTATTATTTATTTGCAATGGGCTTATGGGGAAGTTGAACATGATGGACGTACATCTTGCGTGATTACTTCGTTGAGCACTCCGATTCCACAAGCGACATAACCGAAACCGGAAAACGAAAACTTGTGCATCGGGTCACATGTTTACCAGTCAACCTTTTTCTATGACTTTCCTCAGTAATTTAGATTAACTTGTCTTGAAAACTTTGCAAGTCTTTGGAAATCATTTCCTTCCTTCGTCTTGTTTTCAGTTTCAGTTCAGAGATTATAAATTATTTTCTTTGTTGGGTTCCGAAGGCCTTGTTCACTTTACCGCTTGCAGACGACCCCATGGCCTACCCCACCCTCTCGCCCCATGTCCTGCTGTTCATTTATAATATGTGCTGCCGTGTTGACTCAGTAGTTAGGACATCCGGTTTGTGATTAGAAGGTCATTGGTTAGAATTCAGGGCCTGCCTTTATCCAGCATTATTAACGGCCTGATTTTGGGAGGAGATTTGAATGTCGTGATGCTGAAGGTGACACAGGGTTTACGGGGTCCGACAGGGGTCGAATGAAACTGCTCGAGCCCGCTGTGCGGAGAAACTTTAATCTTTGATGAGATGTATGTGCCGAGATTACATGCAATCCAACGGTGCATATTTTAATAAACTCATCTGCATGAAATGAGAATAAATTCATGTTCTCTCCTCTTTTTCTTTTATTCGCTCAGAGTAGAGCAAGTGAAGTTGGGAGTATTTTGAAAAGGTTTGGATAGATCTTGTGACTCTTGGATAGATCTTGGAGAGCAAGAACCATGGGATTCTGCTTCACTTCTTGTAATTACGCTGCTTTGGAAAAACAATTATGATCATGAACATCTTTCTAACTTTGCACATCAAGTGCCTGTTCATCTTTGTTTCTTCTTCGGCTTATGGTCTTACCAGCGCTATTAATGAGTCTTGAAGCATTTTATCTCGTGTGCCATGTTTTATCAGCCTGTCCAGTTTGAGTAATGATTGACCTCTGACCCGTAAAGCAGAGCAGCAAGAGAATCCCCTTCACACTGAAATACGCCAGCCCAGATTTAAGCTTAGAACTGTTTCCGTGTGACAAATGTGATGATGCTGCTGAAATCATAGCCAGCTAACCTCGTTGTCCACCTTCTTGTTTTGCTTCCCTTCCACAGACGCTACGCAAGAAAGGTCTGAATGGATGTGAAAGTCCTGATGGGGAGCTAGATGAAGGCATGGGAGCACACAGCCCACTGAACGCAGACAAGTATTCTAAGCTGGGCGACGAAATGGACCTCATGATGCGAGAACAAAGGCTGGGGCTGGGGGTACGAACGACTTAATTTTTTTTTATCTCTCTTCTTCCATAACAGTGCATGTGGGATTTGCAAACATAAGTTGTGTACCAGGGAGAACAGTGTGGCCTGGGGTTAGGAAGAGAGAGGGAATATCTTACAAAACAAATCACAAGTAGGCCAGCAATGCCAGGCATTTCAGAAAGACTGTAATACGCCTTACGCTATAAGATGTACACAATATGTTTATACTTGATTACTAGACTTTCAATTGTACGACTGAACAAACATGATTGAAATAATCGCCTTGTTGTCAGAAGGGTGAACAGTATCACTATTCATTACAACACTGCCATGGAGATGCATCTTCAGCCGTACAATCTCTTCCGCAGTAATGCCACGCCAGGGATGCTCAGGAATATGTGGCACGGGAGGTGGCATTTCAAATTAGCGTTCTGGGCTCCTCACTGGAATTAATGCATGTTACCAGTGTTGCATAAATGAACAAGTCGGTTTTGAAATGATAATGACACCGTGAGGGCCATCACACTTGGAAACCCCACACACCTTCCCACCGGTCGCACGGGAGGAATCGGAGGTCCGGCAGATTCGTTGGCAAGCTTAAATTGGAATGATTCCGTTCAGATGTGCGGGCATTGTAATCACAAAGGACCAACGGGAGAATTGATCTTCGCTGCTGACAGATCTGTCCGGTCCATAATTGAATAACCTTCTCCGTGGGCAGCCATGTTTTAAAAAAAAAATTCAAGAATACGCTGCAGGTCTGATGTGGGATTACGCCTTGCATTGACTAATAGCGGTTAAGTATCATTGGTTCTCCCATTCACTATATTGGAGCAGTTTTGGCGTGAGGGTTTTTTAGGTTTTGCAAAACACCAAAATTAAGGAAGGAGGGAGGTCATTGTCATGCAAAGTAGGTCAAAAGGAAAATTGATAATTGGGCTGGTGGGCAGAGGCAGAGAAATACACAAAGAAATGACTAATAGACTAAGAGCTTTACACTTCATGGTGGGAGTAGGGAGTACGGAGGAGAGAGGGTGCAATTCAATGAAATCCCATGGCGTCTCGGGTGACGAAAAATGATGATGAAAGGTTTGTGATGAGGAGCTTGCAGGGCAAATCCAGAACTGTTTCAGAGTCACGATTCAGGAACCAAACCCTGTGTTAATGTTTGTACTCCATTGTTATTCTCATATATTTCCCGGACATTGTATGCGAAACATTCCGACGCTCCATTGTGTAGCATCTTTGTCTTCTCTTTTTTGACAATTACCTCCTTCTGGCAGAGTAAACATCATGTTTAGGCCACTGTATGATTAATATAAGGCATAGTCATCAGCGTACCAAAAAAATACCTTACCCGTAACATAGCACAAATTTGCCTTAATTTCATACGGTGATCACAAATCAATTGGATGTACGTAAATCAAATATGCATTTGTTTGTGGAGCGGTATCGACTCAATTTCACCCTTTCCGCTATAATTTGATTCATACCCCGTTGGCCGACATCAGACTTGTTCACACAACATTTCCTCCCGAGAATATTGACTGCTTCGCATTGAGTCAGTGCAGACAGTGGAAGGCTATGTCGCCTGTGACAGACACACACAAAGCCTGTATGGAAGTAGGCCCGAGGCTGACAATGTTCTGCTGTCGACTCTGCGGGAATTGGACAATGCTTTTCTGTGAAGAACACAGCAATGCAGTAATGTCGCTCACTGCCCCCACACAGGCCAATTAGACACAGAACCTATATACACTGCCTAGTGCGCAGGTTGCAAACCGGTACCATCTGACCGCATGCAGGTTTGTACGTCAAATCGCATGTGGACAAATATTTCTGAGGACCCTTAGGTTTGACTTGGCGGAAACTCGAACTCACAGCAGGTATGGCGACAATTCGCCTTGCTTTTCACTGAGGATCTGCGTGTATGACTTTTCACCTTAGAGGCAAAAAAGAGTGGCCAAAGGCAGGCTGAGTGTGTCAGTTTTACACCACACGATTTTCCGACGATGCTTCCGATGTCTGATGTTCTGAATGTCTAGGCTCTGCAATGCATCACCTGCGCATAGGCCTATTGTTACTGCACATACTGAATTTTTTTTTTTCCTGGGGAAACATCATCCTTCTTTATAAGTAACATCTTCTCATAAGTTCAGAACAAACATTTTAGTAGAAAGAAAATTTAATTGGTCGTTCCTTGAGCCAAAGAGCAGTGAAACCAGATGCAGATACATTTTCAGGCTGATGCACACCCTGGTTGCCATAGTAACCGACATTGTAATTGAGGCTTTGCTTTCTTCTTTCTATCTGTTGTTTTCAGCCTGGAGTCCTGGCCCCGAACTTTCAGCTACCTGTTGGTACGACAGGTGTAACAAGCTTGGCCTACGGTAATCCCACAGGGCCTCTGGCAGTCCCTGGGATGCTTACGCAACGGCCCGCTAGTACGGGAAATCCAGGTAAAACAAACGTGGCGATGATTTTAATGATGATGACAATTTTCACATGCAGGATCACACATGACCTTGATGTTTTTTTAATGAAAAATAATACTTCATAATAGTTAGACTTCAGAAAGGGGCTTTTAACCCCACGCATCCATTTTAGTACAAGCAGATGTCACAGCCAGCTTTATATTACATTTAGAGAATATATCCATTGCCTGATTGTTGTGTATTCTCACCATTATTTCACAGAATTGCTTCAAGCAGCATATATCCAAATGGTTGATAAAAATTGCAATATCTCACAGGACGGTGTAGGGATAGCACACTTACATGTGAGATATATAGCCTTGGTTTGATTCCCGACCCGCCGCTAAACTGTCAGCTGAGTATTGTAGCAAAAGAAGGGCACCGACCCTCGGAAGGACGTCAATCTGGGTGTCTCGTCTACTTGCATTAAGTGGTGGAGGTTGAAGATCCCACAAAAAGCAGGCGAGTTATCGCCGGCACTCTGGACAAGTTCCAAATCCCTGCCACCTTCATTCCCACTTTGGGTATAGGGGCAGCTGTTTCATGAAAAACTTTGGCCAAGAACTTTCCTTTGCCGATTCCACAAGATGGTGAGAATAATTGGGGGTAGTAGTAGTAGTAGTAGTAGTAGTAGTAGTAGTAGTAGTAGTAGTAGTAGTAATAGTAGTAGTAGTAGTAGCAGCAGCAGCAGCAGCAGCAGTAGTAGTAGTAGTAGTAGTGGTAGTGGTAGTAGTAGTAGTAGTAGTATTATTATTATTATTATTGTCGAACCTCCATTGGTTGGACACCTTCACTGCAATCAATTAATGGAATGTGTTCTTTCAACATTTCATGATTACAAAGGTATGTGTTTAATAGCAAGTATTGCATACAAGTACAGAAGGTGTCGCAGCAACAGTGTGATGATCTGATGTCTACGCAAGATGGATGCACAGGCTGCGCAGCACAGAGTAACATTTACAGAGCTGCACATAACATTAATCCGATAGTGGGGAGACCTTGTCGGACGATGTAACTGCAACGAGGTCACTTATAAATGCTTTTAAGAAATGGAACTGCTACCAACTTGGTAGATTTTTCACACTTTCTACCTAATGAATTGTCGATAGGTCGAATCATGATGTAATCCTTACAGCATGCTCGTCTCGCCCTGTGCAGCAACAGTACCCCTCCTGGGAGTTGAACTTACTCCAGTTACAAGTGATGGAACCAGCCCCTTAGGTATGGACATCACACAAGCTTGCAAGCAGGCAGATTTTGTGGCCTGATGTACCGGGCGTTGGAAGTTTCCGAAACTCTGTCAAATCAGTGGTGGGCCAGGGGCGCGTGGCTGCATGCTATCGGCTCGTTGTGGTTGAGCCTCTTGTGGGTGGCCTCAGGAATGCGATGAACTTTGATAAAGTTCCCGGGTGCACGGTCGGATAGCCGATCGCAGGCCCCCCGAAACGCAGCTGCCTTAGGCGTGATGCCGGTTCTAGGATTCTAGTAAAGGCCGCCGTGCTGTCGCCCTGTTTTTGTAAACGCTCCTGTGCGGAAGCTCCCTGCATGCTCTAAGGACACCGATGTACATAAAGCCCCTTTCATACGGATAGGAAATGACATCTCCGAAACATTAGATAAATCTAGCAAAACCAAACTCGGAAATTGAGCAAATTAGATGAAAAGATACGTCACGATGATTGAAATTCTGATTTTGACCACCATGGATGGATCATTTTCACAAAAACTGGCAGACATAAGTAGGTATGATAAATGGTTCTTAGCTCTTCAATGCCATGGTGGCATCTCTTAGAGGAATGGGACAGTTTCATGAGTTAGATACAATAATATGTGAGGGGGTTGTTAGGGTTAGGGTTAGGGTTGGGGTTGGGGTTACGGGGTGCGGGTCAAAATTCGGCCAGTAATGGGTGATCAATGTAAATCATTGTGACAGTCGTCACCCGATCCTAATGTTTCCCAGTTGTCATCTTTGTTTGTTTATGCTTTTCCAGCTTCTCCTTCACACAAGCCAATGGCCTTCGTTCCCTCTTTCTAAGCCAACTCTATTTTTCACAGCCTTCGCCCCCACGCCCTTGTTGCCTTTGCCCTAGAAGCCATTGATTTTGATCTCCCTGTTAAACCTCTGCTTTCCGCAAGTTCCCCTCCGATATCTTGCTTCACATCCCACGCACAAGTACCCTGTGCATAACTGGACCCTCTTTAGTGGCCTCTTGCCTGGATCCAGTAGTAGAAGCGGCGTGTCGCATGGGTTTCATCTTGGGGTCTCAAGTTACTGAAGAGGTGATGTTGACCAATAGTGACCAGGAATATATCTTCTTCACATCACATGAGGTTATATATCTCTTGCTTAAAAGCTTCACTTGTAGAATGCTCCATCTGTCCTTGGTGGATGAATAATCAGTCCGCCATACTGATCATTATCAGGACATACAAAGAAATCTTTATCCCGGAAAAGCCATTTCACCTTCTAACACCCTTGTAGCCTTCGCACACAATTTACTTCACCTGTCTGTTTACATCGCTTACATCTTAACATCCGCATCTCACTTGGCTTAATATATTGGCAGGGTCTGTATATGGTCATGGCACCAGCTCAAAGGCCTTACCCTTTGGGGAAAGATGTCCTGAAAGCTTTTCGCATCCACTTGGCTGCAGATGTGACCACGGGCTCTGCGTCTGCTCCTGCCAACACCACATCGGGGCGGCAGTTTGAGTCAAATCCAACTCCACGATAATCGGATGTAAAATCTGCCGATGCCGATGCGAGAATGCAACCATCTGAGCTATCAGGGTACCATCTTTAGGCCAGGATAGGCCGAGGATTGGCCATGCGTGCTATAATAGGCTGCAGGGTTTTACTGTCAGACAAAATTAAAAGCTGCAGATTCGTCTGGACTAATAACAGTAAGGATTTGTGTTTCATTAATTAAGTGCTCATACACATTTCTGTCTCCACTACGAGCAATATGTCCTTTGGGGGTTCCAAGAGTCAAACTGCACTTAACCCTGTAATGTAGGGGGTCAGTTACCGTTTTGATGAAATTATCATGTAATCTGTTCAAAATTGTACATCAATATAGTTATACTCTATATTGCATGTTTCAGAAACACTTATTGATATCAACGTTAAATGACCGCTGTCAGATTTAGGAATCAACGGACACCAAAGGAAATAATATAAACATGCACAGTAAAAAGGTTTTGCAGACTTTTTGCACAAGCCTGTACAACCTTTAATTTTTACGGAATAGCCTGTAGGGCAATGCTGTCTGGAACAACGTTTGTCTGTATGTATGTCTGTATGTCCATATGTATGTATGTATCTATGTATGTATCTATGTATGTATGTCCGTATATGTATGTCAGTATGTATGTATGTATGTCAGTATGTATGTATGTATGTATGTACATATGTATGTATGTATGTATCTACGTGTGAATGTCCGTATATGTATGTCAGTATGTATGTATATGTATGTATGTATGTATGTATGTATGTATGTATGTATGTATGCCCGTGTATATATATATATATATATATATATATACATATATATATATATATATATATATATATATATATTGTTGCGAATATGGAATTTGGCCTCCATATCCGCTTGTAAATATTCCCCTATTTTCTCCAATACTCCCCAACTTTCCCCAATCCCCCATTCCCTAGTCCCATTGCATGTAAATAACAATCAGTAGAGCCGACCTTCCCCTTATTCCCCCATTAAATGTCGTGCCCAGGTCCACCGCACCACAGGTAGACAACTTTCGGACATCTTCCTAGTTATTCTTATTCTATGTCAGTTAAGGCCTCGTCTCCATTAATTATGACTCTTCGTTGCACCAGAATGTGATTATATGGCATCAGTAGTGAGTTTAGGACCTTTCCCATACCTCCTCCCATCTTCTTCCCCAAACAACAACAATAACAACAACTACAACAACAATTACAACAACAACAGAGGAGATGGCGGCGGAGCGGGGGAGGATGCGTCCTCACACCGGCTCGATTAGCTCCAGACCATGCGCTCCACGGGGTTACCCCGAAGGGGCTGGCTGTCAGCTCCTCGTCAGGGGCGGAGCCAGTAACCCCCCCCGCACGCACCCAATGAGAAGCAACGTGCCGATTCCACGAGGCGGAGCTAACGAGCCGAGGGCGTGTCACTCCCCGCCGGATATACGCGGCCCCGCGCCGGATGTGACGTCAGATGCGCCCCCAGCCTGGAGAGAGAAGTCGCCACCCCTCGAGCGCTGCAATACCTCCACCGCATCTCTTAAACTGGACCGTACGTGATCCTGCCCTGAGCTCCAGGTGCACCTGGAGCGATCGCTACCCGCTTTCGTTGCAATCAAACCCCGTGTGAGTGAGCCTTGTCCCGTTTATCTGTCGTCCGTTGGGGTTAATATAAGTGTGTTTAAGTGCCCACCTTCCTATGTTTCCCTCTTGTCCCTGTAATCTAAACCTTCCGCATTATTGTAATAACAACCTTTGAGAACCGTATCCCTGGTGTCGTGTCGTATTAATTCCAGCCGTGTGTCTTCTTTTTCCTTCATTGGTCTAGCATAGCGCGATTAGTCAACCCCGGGTGCAATCGGGGTAACTTGTGCAGACGTGGTCATACCATAAAACCGCTCGGTAAATAACATCCAAGCCACGTCTGTAACAATTGGTGTCGAGGAGTGGAATTCGAACCCGGGACTAAATTAGTTAGGCCCAAATTTTGGGAGGGAAAATCGATTCGGAGCGCGTTTCCCGCGCGAAATTATAACGGCGAAATTTCAATTTGTTTTACGAAAATAAAAAATAAAAACCGAATTTTGAAAGTCGCGCTATGGCGGATCAAGACAGCTGGGGTCCGGTAAAGGAGAGTGAGGTAGGGTCGATCCAGGACCAAAATGAGGGACAGGAGGAGAGCGAAGCAGTGAGGGCGGCAGGTTCGCAAAATAGCGCCGTCACGCACGAAGAAGCGGGCGCGCAAAATGGCGCCTCGCTGGTCACCGTGCCCGCGACCGAAGTAGCGCCGCTGGGAAGATTGGAACTTTTTTTTATACAAATGAAGGCCCTTATGGCCCAGAATAGTGAGCGATTGGAGGGCCGGATGGATGCTCAGAGTGAGCAATTGGGGGTAATGGGGAACCGGATGGATGCTCAGAGTGAGCAAATGAGGGTTAATAGTGGGCGATTAGAGGGCCAAATGGGGGTAATGAGGGACGAAGCGAGGGGTACCAGTGAGGGATTAGACAATAATTTTAAGGGATTAGACAATAATTTTAAGGGATTAGACATGAAATTTGGGAAATTAGACGATAGATTAGGGGAAATACAGGAGGGGTTAACGGGGGTAGAAAACAGAATGGCCGCTCAAGAGAATCAGATAGAGGGAGTGAAAAATGGGTTAGAGGGGTTAGAAAACAGTATGGAAGGCAAATTGAGGGACATGAGGGACCAAGCGGAAAGGGAAGTTAAACAAATGGAGCAGCAGATAGAGGGGGTCAGAATGGGGGTAGAAACCAAACTGGATGCTCACAGGGAGGAAATGGAGCAGATGAGGGTGGCATCTGGGCAGGAGATGCAAGTGATGGGAGAGGAGATCAGAAGAGGAGTGAGTGAGGAGGTCGGAGGAGTGCGCGAGGAGGTGAGGCACTGTAAGGAGCGCATGGAGAAGGAGGTGAGAAAGGGGACTGTAAAGTTACAAGGGGGCATAGAGGACCTGACGCAGGAGGTGGAGCAGCTGACGGTGGGACAGACGGAGTTAGTGGAGCAGGTTCAAAGGAACACTGCGGTATTAGGAGGTTTAAAAGCGACACAAAACGACATAAAAAACGACTTGATAGCGACAAAGAGGGAATGTCAGATGGTACGTGAGGGACTGACAACGAGGTTGGACGAGGTGATAGAGGTAATGGAGACGAAGGACCGGCAGGTGAGGACGCACCTGGAAACGGTCAAGGTAGCCTTAGAGGATGAGCTTGAGGAGACGTACCGGGACATAAAAGAGGTGAAGCAGAAACTAGAAGAAGTGGAAGAAGGGATGAGCGAAATTAAGAAGCGACGGAGAGGGGATAACAAAGAGATAAAAGAGGAAGTAAAAGAATTGGTCCAAAGTCTGTGTTTGGATCGTGATGATGTGCTCATTAACCGGATGAGGGATTCGCAGGTGATGGAGGAGAAGCGAAGAGGAAGAGGACCCGGTGTAAGTGGTGACCAATATGGTCGTGCGTATGATGCGCCAGGGGATTTAAGAAGCTTGGGGGTCGAGATAGACCCGGGTGTTCGTGAGAGGCCGTTGGTGAAGTGTGCGACAGGTCTGGTGTGCGAAAGAGGAGGTGTGCGAGAAAGTCCGACTCTGGGGTGTGTGAGGAAAAAGTGTGTGCCCAGGAGTGAGGGTGTTGGCGAGAATGAGTCGGTCGTAGCGCGTGTGCGAGGGAGCACATGGAAGCGTGGTGTGGTGAGTGTTACAGAGGGTGTGACGGGAGAGTGTGCGCAGGAGTGTGCGCGAGAAAGGTGTGTGACGGACAGGTGCATGAGGAAAGAGTGCGCTGTCAGAAGTAAGGAAGAGTGTCCACCTGTGGTGAGTGTTACAGAGGGTGTGACGGGAGAGTGTGCGCAGGAGTGTGCGCGAGAAAGGTGTGTGACGGACAGGTGCATGAGGAAAGAGTGCGCTGTCAGAAGTAAGGAAGAGTGTCCACCTGTGGTGAGTGTTACAGAGGGTGTGACGGGAGAGTGTGCGCAGGAGTGTGCGCGAGAAAGGTGTGTGACGGACAGGTGCATGGGGAAAGAGTGTGCTGTCAAGAGTAAGGGTGAGTGCGTTGTCACGAGTGGAGGTGAGAGTAGTGAGAGTGACAAGGAGAGTGAGCTGGTTGTGACAGGTGAGCGAGGATGTACACCTGGGATGGAAGGATGTACACCTGGAATGGTAGAGCGTGAGTGGGAATGCACGCTGGAGTTGGTAGTGAGGCACGTGGTTGGGTGTGCGAATGAGAGCACACCTGTGATTGTCACAGAGGAGGTGACAGAGGAGGGGGCGCGAAGCGGTGTTTTGGTGAGGTGTGCGACCAACGAATGTGTGCCAAAGTGTTCGGTGGTCAGGTGTGTGACCAAGGCTGTGAGTGGAATGGGTGTACCTGGGTGTGTAAGGAAAGGTACGAGGAGCATGGGCACGGCTGGATGTGTGAGCAAGGAACGGGCTTCGGGGTGTAAGCATGCAGGTGAAGCATCGACATTAAACGGGTTAGAGGTTAGAGCGACTTTTAGCCGAAGCAGGCCCTCGGTGCGTGCCGGGCCTCGCTTTGAACGGCCGCGTCCGTGCTCCACTAGGCGGAGCGGGCGGCCCGATAGAAAGAGTCGTCATGGCGACCACTTTTTGTTGAGGAATTCCGGCAGGTCGAGATCGGGACATTGGATGGTTCCGTGCCGAGAAGGTGCGTGGGATCTCGGGCCGGGTAAACCTCCTTCCCTGCACCGAAGGCAGGATGCAGCCAGCCACTGGCACAGAACAACCAGCATCCATTGCTTGGCTTTACGAAGCCGGGCTTTGGACAGGGATTGGCGCACCGAGAGGTATTAGTGAGTAGACTGGGTGATGAGGTTAGTGTTTTGGACCCAAAAATTAGAGAAAAGCAAAATTTGATGATTGGCAAGGGATTGGCAGATGATGGGCAGTGATTGGCAAATTTTTGATTTATTGAAATTTGATGTGCAAAATTGATAGTGAGAGACCCCCGATGTGGTGGGATGGCAAATCCACCATCCTTTCCCATGTGGTGGGGGCAAAGGAGCAATAGCTTATGGGGTGTATGGCAGTGAAAACTAGCCCGGGTGGGTTAGGTTATATCAATAGGGCCCTAGAAGGTGACAGTAGGTGACGTCAAGATTAGTTAGTGACTGATACCTGTAGTGGGGACGCAGGTAGATTAGTATGGATGATAATGACGAGGGAGCGCAATAGTTTAAAGGGACGACTGGGAAGCGCAAGTTTCAGAAGGGAGTAGTTAGCTGAGATGATGCCGTGTGTGTGAGGATGGAACAGGTGTGATTGCACAGGTGTGCAATTGGACAGGTGTGTGGAGCAGTGTATGAGTAGTGAGTGTGTGGATCAGCGCGAATGCGCTTGGGGAGAGAAGGGTGCAGGTGGCACCAGGTGTGAGAGTACAGGTGTGCAGGTACAGGTGGGTGGAGAGAGTTGGAGTGAGTGGTACGGAGTGGTGTGCATGGTGCGAAGGTGTGGATGGGGGAAGAGTGGACCCCTTTCACGAGTACCCGGGGCGGGTAGTGTAAGTGTTAGGTAGAGGGTGCAGGTAAATTGCGGTTGGATATTGGCATTTGTGGTGCGGTTGCAGAATGGTGTTGTGAATGGGTGCATTAGTGTTGTGGAAATGGCTGGGCGTGTAGCCTGTTAGTGTGTGTAGTTGGTTGGGCACTCCACCACTGTGAGGATGTCGGCCAGGTGAGGCCGCAGGTGGGCTCTGGGAGCCGGTAGTTGTGAGTGGGTGCCTGAGGATCCCGGGTGTGGATCGGGCAGCCCAGTGCCAGAGAGGGCACGGAGTGGGGAGAGCGCCAGAGGGCCTTCCCCAGGTAGATAGGTTAGGGTAAGGAGCAGGTAAGCTCGGAGGCAACTGCAGTGGTGGAGGGGTGCAGGTGGGTAGACCCACTGGGAGAGGTACACGCCACAGCCCAGAAATTGTACGAGGGCACCGGGAGATGAATCGGGGGAGTGAGACCCCAAATTGAAGAGCACCACAGTTTGGCCAATGGGAATTGGTTTTTAGAACCCATAGTGTAAGAGGGCCAATGGTTTGGCCGGAGGAAGACCCCGGGTGGTGTAAAGTTGTTAAAGTCATTTAGGAAATAGTTAGGATTGAAGAACCTGTCGCACCATACGCAGCCACTTACCTGTGGTGATGATGATGACTCCACACCTGTGTTTTCTTTGTTTTGTTGCAGGAGATGAATCGCTGTGTGGATTTGTGAGACGCATCACGACGTGGATGAGACATTGGGGTGATTCCATCTCTCCCTCCCTAGGAGGGACTGATGATGAATTGGTAATGGCAAATTATGATGTTGAGTTGGAGATGGCAAATTTTGATGAGAGTTGAAAATGGCAAATTTGATTGGTTAGGAGGGAGAGAAGACGAATTTGGTTTATGGGAGGAACGGGGAAGACAGTAGGGATGTTTGTTGATTTGTAAAGTAGATGTTTATGGGTAGTGTTGTGTTTTGTGGATACAGTAAGGGGTAAGGGAGGGGCCATGTAGGTTACCTGGTGGGGGGGGGGCGTACGATAGGAACGTACCTGTCTCACCTGGTTCCCATGTGCCCCCAGTGTGCATTACCTTATATTGCGTGCACTTTTGCGCCCTTACCACCTTACTCACTTGTTTCTTCTTTTGTCTCCCACCTCCGAGGATCTGGCTTTGGGGTAGAGAGAGAGGAGAGAGAGGTGCTGGCTACGCAGTTGTGGGCCTGCACTTTCGCTGTTGGCTGCCTGGATCGATACACCATATGGACCGCAATGTTTGTGGCCACCCACAATGGACCGCAGCTCTTTTGCGGCCAAGCACCACCCGTGGAAGGACCTATGGGTCAACGTGGCACCTATGCCATAAAGGTGAACCACTGTTAATTAACACCAAGTGCACCACAAGAAGAGCAAGAGACACCTGCAGGGTTAGGGGTTGTCGAATTTATTTTTATTCCAATGAACAATGGTGACTGCACCGATTGGTGGTGGGGTGGTGCTTTTGATGCTCGGGAAGGGTGCTCTGCACGTTATTAAAGGCCGTCGGCCACAGAGCACTCGTGGGTTGGTGTATCGATGCTGGCAAGCGCGCTCTCTCTATGCATAACATCTGCATGTGTTCCTCCAAAAACAGGTCCTGGATCGTAGTGTAAATAGCAGCGTAGTCGTGTAAATAATGCTCCCTACCGGCTGTATGTTTAGTTTGAGAATTCTTTCCGGATTCGGTTATCCTGTGGGTGTGTTTCTGTGAGGAGAAGGGTGCAACGTCGCAGGGGGACATATTTACTCATTTGTGAATATCTGTAAAACTGTCGCACTCAGGGTAGAGTTAATAGTAGAGGGAACTACATTGCGTGCCACACTAAAGTAGGTAAAAATTTATCGGGTCGGGACGCCCCGAGGGTAGAGAAGGGTGCAATGTTGCGAATATGGAATTTGGCCTCCATATCCGCTTGTAAATATTCCCCTATTTTCTCCAATACTCCCCAACTTTCCCCAATCCCCCATTCCCTAGTCCCATTGCATGTAAATAACAATCAGTAGAGCCGACCTTCCCCTTATTCCCCCATTAAATGTCGTGCCCAGGTCCACCGCACCACAGGTAGACAACTTTCGGACATCTTCCTAGTTATTCTTATTCTATGTCAGTTAAGGCCTCGTCTCCATTAATTATGACTCTTCGTTGCACCAGAATGTGATTATATGGCATCAGTAGTGAGTTTAGGACCTTTCCCATACCTCCTCCCATCTTCTTCCCCAAACAACAACAATAACAACAACTACAACAACAATTACAACAACAACAGAGGAGATGGCGGCGGAGCGGGGGAGGATGCGTCCTCACACCGGCTCGATTAGCTCCAGACCATGCGCTCCACGGGGTTACCCCGAAGGGGCTGGCTGTCAGCTCCTCGTCAGGGGCGGAGCCAGTAACCCCCCCCCGCACGCACCCAATGAGAAGCAACGTGCCGATTCCACGAGGCGGAGCTAACGAGCCGAGGGCGTGTCACTCCCCGCCGGATATACGCGGCCCCGCGCCGGATGTGACGTCAGATGCGCCCCCAGCCTGGAGAGAGAAGTCGCCACCCCTCGAGCGCTGCAATACCTCCACCGCATCTCTTAAACTGGACCGTACGTGATCCTGCCCTGAGCTCCAGGTGCACCTGGAGCGATCGCTACCCGCTTTCGTTGCAATCAAACCCCGTGTGAGTGAGCCTTGTCCCGTTTATCTGTCGTCCGTTGGGGTTAATATAAGTGTGTTTAAGTGCCCACCTTCCTATGTTTCCCTCTTGTCCCTGTAATCTAAACCTTCCGCATTATTGTAATAACAACCTTTGAGAACCGTATCCCTGGTGTCGTGTCGTATTAATTCCAGCCGTGTGTCTTCTTTTTCCTTCATTGGTCTAGCATAGCGCGATTAGTCAACCCCGGGTGCAATCGGGGTAACTTGTGCAGACGTGGTCATACCATAAAACCGCTCGGTAAATAACATCCAAGCCACGTCTGTAACAATATATATATATATATATATATATATATTGTTGCGGATCTCAGAGTACGGCACTCCCGTTAGCAAAGGGGGGTTAATCCCCTTGTCTTGTTAAGCTGTCCGTCTCCGGTCCTGAGAGATATCGCGCTCCTTTGCGGGGTTGAGATTGACCAGGGTGACTGGTCAATGGAGTCCCAGATACCTTCACCAACCTCTCTGCAAAGCAGGACGATACTTCTGCCCGAGCCACAGACAAGATGGAAGATTGCCGAGCGGTTTAGCAATCCGAAGCTTGAGCCGTTAGCAATAAAACGAACCCGATTCTGAGCGGTTCTAATCGTGCCACAGGTACTCAATTGGGGACAGGATGCAAGCGATCGGATGAGAGAAACCAAAGAATAAGAAGGGTGAAGGAAGAACAAATATGGTTTATTTACTACACTAAAAGAGGAAACGAAAGAAGGGAATATTCAAGAAGAAGGAAATAAAAGGACATAGGGCAAGCTTATCTAAACAGTCTTAACTTATCACGACCCCAGGACAAACAGACAGACTCACACAGAATGGTTGCTGGTAGGGGAGGAAGGTCCAGGCAGATGGTTCCAGGCGATGGGATCCGTCCAGGCTTTGGGTCCGCGGGCGAAGAACGGCAGGCAGCTTTGCGTATCGTCGGCGCGTGACCGGACCTTACATATGCGAGGGGCTGGAATGCCGCGTATGTATAGCGTGCCGAACACTCTCCAAACCAACGGCAGTTCGTATCAAACGATCTGCGCAGTTCCTCATCAAAGGGCTTCCCTTGCGCAGTTCTCTTGGTGTCTGCCGATCATTCGCTCATCCCCCCCGCATCTGCCGAAGTAGTCCGCGGCAGCACTTTTATTACAAGCCTCGCGTATCAAGCCGCGTCCGCTTCGCTCCGCCTACCGGTGAACACGCCTCGGCCCGGATTGGTCGTGAGGGTTCATCGGTACCTCCCTTCGTGACGCATTGATGGGGCCACGCCTATGTTCCTGGCCGCTCCTCCATTCTTCTCCCACTCTGCCACGAGGCTTATGGCAGCGGGCAGGAACAAACCAAAAGGCAGCGAACGCTGAGGCGGCTGCGGCTGGTAGAGTAGCGCAATATGATTTGGAGGGCAGATTACGCCGCAAAATGAATGGAATGGGAATTTGAGAAGGGGCCTAGGTTATTTGATTAATACAACGCAGATTCAACTATTGGAAACAGATCCTTACCTGAAACACATACTAATGAAATAACTAAAGAAGAAGCCTATGGTGTGCTACGTGTTGCTCGTGGCCTAACTCGGGTGTGACCTTTGACCTTTACACCAAAAATGGGAATATTTACAGGGGATTATTTATAAGGGAATATTACAGATATTTACAAAGTGGAGGGTTCTAAAAACCACAACAACATATATATATATATATATATATATATATATATATATATATATATATATATATATATTGTTACGTATTCGGCCCTAATGATTGTTGTTATGATTATTGTTGTTGGTTCGAAGTATTCTAGATATTATGCTTATTGTGACTTAAGGGAAAGGGTTGTTGTGGTTAAAATATTTAAAAGCGCTCATGCTAAAATGTGGCCGGAAATCCGGATTGAGACCGGAAGAGGTAGAGCGAAGGAGAGAGGCGTGGGGAAAAAAAGTTGAAGAAGACGCATGACGTCAAGCTCCGTAGCGAGCATTGTCGAAGGAACGTCGCGAGGGAACTTTTGATCCTATAAAGGAAGTCCTGCCTTCAGCGTTGTGATCGCTGGGACTGTTCACATCTGCGTGTCAGATCAACGTCGGATTTGGATGAACCCTCGTCGTATAAGTTCGCCTCAAGCACACGCCCGCCGCCATTGGGACTCACGCGCGTTGCGTGTCGTTCGCAGAATAAGGTTGCCGCGTCCGCTGGTTTCGCCTTCCCTGGGGGGGGGGGGGGTTGCCGAGGACGTGTGTGCGCGCCAGCGGCCTTTGAAGGAGATGGTGTGGTTTGCGGCTGCACGGTGTACGTGCACGTTTGGAGCATCTTTGGAAAGCGCCCATACCACAGCCATTGTGCGGGAACTGGATCACGTGATCTCGGGGTGGTTTCACTCGTCCAAGCCTCAATTGACTTGGATTGGCCATTTATCCAACGATCGTCGGAGCGACTCGACGTCGCCTTGGAGGAGTACAGAGACATTGGGGGAAGTGCCGTGAGTTGGGTTAGAGGGATATATAAGGTGGTACCATCTTAAATATTGTGATTATAATCGTGAATTGATGTATTCACCCTTGATGTGTTTGTGATTGTGAAAATATCCTTGTTCGTTCATAACCCTTGGTGTGGTCTCCTTAATGATCTGATTGGTTTCACCCAAGGATAACATATTTTTCTGCCGGGGCTCCCCTCAAGGTTCGGAGGTCACCGAGACCAGGTAAATAGGGGAGGACCCCGTAACAGAAATTGGGGGCTCGTCCAATTGATATTCGTGGATTCGCAATTGGGTCTGCATCCGGGATCTAAAAAAATTCCTAAATTTAGTCTGGGAAAGAATTCCCAAGTTTGGAACTTTTTCCAACATTCCCAAATTTTTTCCAAAAACAAACAACAACAACATAAAATAATAATACTTTTGTTTTTGTTTGTTAGAAAGTTCTTGTGTGAAGGTTAACAGGTGTTACCAGTAGTCACTATGGCGTTTGACGCAGAGAAGTTTACGGTGACCCCAAGTGAAGCACAGTTCAGAGCGTTAGTAAAATCAGACCTCTGGAAATTGGCCAAACATTTTAGCTTGGAGGTCTGAACTAATATGAAGAAGGCAGAGTTGCAGACAGTGGTGATGCAATCTATGGTGGGATTAAAAGCATGGGAAGAGGTAGCCTGGGATTGGTTACCAGAAGAACAAGAAAATGTGGAGCTCTGGAAACTTGAGATGCAATTACGGAGCCAGGAAAGGGAAAAAGCACTGGAAAGAGAACTCCAGGAAAGGTTAGAAGACAAAAAAACAGAGGAAAGGAGAGTGGAAAGAGACCTCTAAGCAGAGGAGAGAAGAGCCGAAAGGGAGTTAAAGGACCGTGAATTGGCACGTCAGCAGGAAATTAAAGTCAAGGAGCTGGAGTTAATGAGAGAAAGGGAGAGGTACCATCCCTGCTGACTGGTTCGACACCTAGTCAGAACACCTGGGATGTTGGCAGACATGTGAGGCTGGTCCCACCCTTCAATGAGAAGGAGGTAGCCAAGTTTTTTCCACACTTTGAGAAAGTGGCTGGACAGTTAAACTGGCCTGAGGAGTACTGCTCCATACTAGTGCAAAGTGTTCTGGTGGGTAAAGCTCAAGAGATTTATTCGGCTTTACCGATTGACCAATGTGCAGATTACGAGGTATTGAAGAAACACATTCTCAAAGCCTATGAATTGGTCCCGGAAGCTTACCGGCAAAAATTCCGGAATGCCAGGAGGAGGGAGAATGAGACCCACATGGTTTGCCAGATTGAAAGAAACCATGTTTGATAGGTGGTGCGATTCAAAAGGAGTTGGGAAAGACTTCGAACTATTGCGACAATTGATCCTGGTGGAGGAATTCCAACAGTGTGTCCACGAGGACATTAAAATACACCTGGAGGAAAGGAAAATACCAAAGTTGTATGAGGCAGCGACCATGGCAGGCAGATGACTATGCCTTAACCCACAGGATGAGGTTCAACCTTAACTTCTCGCCTAGACTTAGCCAGGGAAGCTATGGTACGGCAGGGGCGGAGAACGAAAATTCATGGGGGTGGCCTCGAGAGGAGGACCACTCTGATATCACGACTTCTAGAGGTCAGAAGTCAACGGTTTCAAGGCAGACGTATCCTCCGTGGGCCTCGAGGCAGACCACGAGGTTCTCCTCCGGGCCTACTTGCGCTTTTTGCCATAAACCAGGACACTTGATGTCCCACTGTCATGCTTTGGGAAAGGAAAATCAGGAGCGGAGTCCGACTAGTACAACTCCGAATGCGATGGCAAACGTGAGAAATCGCCCACAGAAGAGTTACCAACCATTTATTTATGAGGGGTTTGTCTCACTGGAGGGCGACTCGACTAACCCAAGACCTGTTAGGGTATTGAGGGACACAGGAGCACATCAATCCTTAATGCTTGAAGGCATTTTGCCATTGTCAGAGAGTACAGCAACTGGTGATAGTGTTCGGTTATAAGGGATCGGTGGCTGGGTTAGCGCTCCCCTTCATGTCATCAATCTAGAGTCTGATTTGGTGTCAGGACCGGTCACCATAGGTTTACAAGCCACTCTTCCTGTAGAGGGAGTATCTGTGGTTATCGGGAATGATTTGGCCGGTGGTCAAGTTTATGGTAACCCGAGGGTTGGTAAAGAGCCCAGCAGGGAAAATAACACCACACCAGTTAGGGATGGCGACAAAAGTACCAAGTTATTTGTAGGGGGACTGAACTTCAAAACAAAGGAAGAAGTTCTGATCTCTGTCTTCAACAAATATGGACCGCTTGTGGAAGTGCGGTTGGTAAAAGACAGGGAAACCCAACAGTCAAGAGGGTTCGGCTTTGTCACGTTTGCAAGCACAAAGGACGCCAAAGAGGCAGAGAAGAATTGGAATGGCAAGGATTTGGAGGGTCGGACCATAACAGTAGGGAAGGCATTTCGTCGGCGTCGAGGGGTCTACAGAAGAGGACAACTTGGCGGTAGTTTTGCTGGTGGCCGCAGCCGATATTGCTATGGAGGCTGCCAGAGTTACGGCATCTCCCGAAAGAATGATTATCAGGGTAGCGGCCGAGAAGGAGACCGCTATTCCCGTGACTGCTGTGACAAGTGGTCCCACCGTAATTATTAGGAGTCCGGAGAAGTTGAAGCACTGAATGCGGCTGAGCCGCGGAGCCCAGATTCCTACATGGACTAACCGTGAACGCCACGTTTCTAAAGGCGTCCAGGTAGTGAACTTTCCTGCACGGACTAACCGTGAACTCCACGTTCCTGAAGGCGTCCATGTAGTGAACTTTCCTCCCCGGACTAACCGTGAACTCCACGTTCCTAAAGGCGTCCATGTAGTGAATACTCGGCTTGGCCTCCCGGAAAAAGTGCTATCGAGTTGCTTAACTTTGGATCTTTGATCAACCCCTTAACCTTCATTCACAAGAAACTGACAGTCAAAGTCAGAGGGTAATGAGATGGAGTTTGGCTTTGCAGGAGTCCAACGGGAAATTGAACATGTAAAGGGCAGGGACAATGTCATTGCTGGTGCTTTGTCCAGAGTGAATTACCTTTGGAAATCTCTGTGGGTTGTGTGAAATTTTGTTACTTTATTTTTGAGATGTGATAATTGTTGCCCACGGGAATTGATGTTTTGGATTGTGAGTTTACTTTTGTTTTTTTTGTTAAAGTTTGCATGCAAAGAAAGTTTTCGCTGTGTTCAAACTTTCTTTCTTGAGGGGGGGAAGTGTTACGTATTCGGCCCGAATGATTGTTGTTATGATTATTGTTGTTGGTTCGAAGTATTCTAGATATTATGCTTATTGTGACTTAAGGGAAAGGGTTGTTGTGGTTAAAAGATTTAAAAGCGCTCATGGTAAAATGTGGCCGGAAATCCGGATTGAGACCGGAAGAGGTAGAGCGAAGGAGAGAGGCGTGGGGAAAAAAAGTTGAAGAAGACGCGTGACGTCAAGCTCCGTAGCGAGCATTGTCGAAGGAACGTCGCGAGGGAACTTTTGAGCCGATAAAGGAAGTCCTGCCTTCAGCGTTGTGATCGCTGGGACTGTTCACATCTGCGTGTCAGATCGACGTCAGATTCGGATGAACCCTCGTCGTATAAGCTCGCCTCAAGCACACGCCCGCCGCCATTGGGACTCGCGTGCGTTGCGCATCGTTCGCAGAATAAGGTTGCCGCTTCCGCTGGTTTCGCCTCCCCCGGGGTGGGGGGGGGGGGGGTGGGGGGGTGGGGGTTGCTGAGGACGTGTGTGCGCGCCAGCGGCCTTTGAAGGAGATGGTGCGGTTTGCGGCTGCACGGTGTACGTGCACGTTTGCAGCGTCTTTGGAAAGCGCCCATACCACCGCCATTGTGCGGGAACTGGATCACGTGATCTCGGGGTGGTTTCACTCGTCCAAGCCTCAATTGACTTGGATCGGCCATTGATCCAACGATCGCCGGAGCGACTCGACGTCACCTTGGAGGAGTACAGAGACATTGGGGGAAGTGCCGTGAGTTGGGTTAGAGGGATATATAAGGTGGTACCATCTTAAATATTGTGATTGTAATCGTGAATTGATGTATTCACCCTTGATGTGTTTGTGATTGTGAAAATATCCTTGTTCGTTCATAACCCTTGGTGTGGTCTCCTTAATGATCTGATTGGTTTCACCCAAGGATAACATATTTTTCTGCCGGGGCTCCCCTCGAGGTTCGGAGGTCACCGAGACCAGGTAAATAGGGGAGGACCCTGTAACTATATATATATATATATATATATATATATATATATATATATATATATGTATGTATGTATGTATGTATGTGTGTGTGTGTGTGTGTGTGTGTGTGTGTGTGTGTGTGTGTGTGTGTGTATGTGTATATATATATGTATGTATGTATGTATGTATGTATGTGTGTGTGTGTGTGTGTGTGTGTGTGTGTGTGTGTGTGTGTATATGTATGTGTATATATATATATATATATATATATATATATATATATATATATATATATATATATATATACACACACACACATATACATACAGTCACGTGAAAAAGTAAGTACACCCCATGTAAAGGTTTGACTTTTTCAACATATTTCAACATACAGCTATTTGATCTTCATTTCAACAATATTGATAGATAAAGGTGATATAATATAACAAATATCATGGAACATTTACATTTTGTCGTCCATTGTATAATTTAAATAAACATGAATGCAAATTTCGCATGTGGAAAAAGTAAGTACACCCCTACATTTATCACTACTTCAAATACCTAAAATTAAAAACAGCTGCACCAGCACAGGTGCAAATGATTAGAACATCGTTAGAGAGGATCTTGGAGGAACCTGTCTAATTTAAACCTCAGACATTTCGTTTGGTTTGCTCTTTGTTGGTGAAGTGTGCGGTGTCACCATGCCTAGATCAAAAGAGCTCTCTGAGGCCTTCGGAAAGAAGGTTATAGATGCCTACACGTCTGGGAAGGGATTTAAAAAGATCTCCAAACAATTTGAAATCAATCATTCGACTGTCCGGAAGATCATCTACAAGTGGAAAAGATTCCAAACAACTGCCAACTTGTTCAGGCCAGGCCGCCCCAGCAAGTTCAGCCCGAGAGCAGACCGAAAGATGCTGAAAGAAGTCTCCAAGAACCCCAGAATGTCATCACGGGACCTACAGGTAGCTCTTGCCACTGTTGATGTCAAAGTGCACGAGTCTACCATTATAAAGAGGCTGCACAAATTTGATCTACATGGGAGGTGTGCCAGGAGGAAACCTTTGCTGTCCAGAAAGAACATCAGGGCAAGACTAAAGTTTGACAATGAAGGTCTCGTCTTTTCAAAGCTGTCCATGCACGTTCGCTTTCGAAGTTAAGTAACTTTTCACAATTGTGTTTTTGTCGAAACTGGTCTTGTATGTACCTATTGGGGTGTCTTTAATAGTATTCTTGGCGTTGGTTTTTTGTACCTGTGTACAGAATCGTCGGTCTTTCTCATCGTGTTTTCTGAGGCCTAAGTGTAGTACTAGGCTACTGTGTCCAACCTTGGCTTTAGGCTTTGTTTTTGTCTCAGCGGTTCTCCGATCACGCTGAAATTTTTTTCCGGTCTCTGTTTTCACGGTCTTTTCATCCCATACTTCCTTGTTTTAAAATCTCAAAAAAAACAAAAAAAAAACCCAAAAACATTTCCTTCCGTTTTTATTCGTTTATTCGTTCTTAGTTGTTCGTTCGTTCATTCTTCGACCACGCTGTTTGTGATCAAGTTGTTAAAAAATGTTTCACCTGAACCCTGAAGACCTATATTCTGTCATATTCTATAACACCTTTTTCTTCTTCTTCTATAAAAGGATGCTTTCGACTTGCTCACCAAATCCATTCATTCCAAAAAAAAAATCCATCTCTTATAGTGCATCTTTCATTCATTCCCTAAACTCTCCAGCACTCCATCCTGCCTCCAGCGTCCTCAAACGTATTTTTGACTCGAATGTCTCAAGAAACTCATTTTGCAATAAATGTTCGTTTCCCATTAATCGTACATTTTTCAAAATCCCATCACCCCAAAATCCCATTTCCCATCACCCCTCCCCTCTAAATCTACCCCCTTGCCCATCCCCTCCAAATCATCCCCATCATCCATCTCTTTCAAATCTTCCCCCTTGCCCCTCCCCTCCAAATCTTCCCAATCACCCATTCCTTTCAAATCTCCCCCCACACTCCTCCCCTCCGAGACTCTCCCTCACTCCTCCCCTCCTAGACTCCCCTCTCACCCATCCCCCTCAAAGCGTCCTCCCCACTTCTTCCCCCTTCCAACTTTCACCTTCATCTCCCTCAACCTTCTGCCTCGCTCTTCCCCCTCGTCAAATAACACCTCACTGCGCCTCTCCCAATCACCATCAAACCTTTTGTCTGCCCCATCCTTCCCTTTCTCCGAGCTATTCTGTAATCTCTGACACACCTTCAACAGCTCTCCCTACCTCTTCCTCCTCTTCCACATCTTACCCTACCGCTCCCCCCCCCCCCCTGTTCTGTATCCGATGCTCCCCCTTCCTCTTCCTTAACAGTATGGACCTCAAACATCCGGGGCCTTCGCTCAAACATGTCTGATCTCTCCATACAGGTTGCTTCTGACAAACCCGACGTGATCTGCTTAACAGAAACTTTCCTCCTTCACGATGTCTCTGATTCCTTGGTATCTCTCCCAGGTTACTCCCTATCAGGTATGATAGACCTGAGCCTCGTCCTGGAGGTGGGGTTGCTATCTTTATAAAAAACTCTCTTCCTCACTCGCCCTGCACTGCCCTCTCTCCACCTCACCCCCAGGAATACCTTTGGCTACGGCTTCCCCTTCGCTCCCACCTTTTGTTCATATGTGTGTTGTACCGTCCACCAAACAGTGATGACTCCATCTACATCTCGCTGTCTGAGAATATGGACCAACTTCTATCTACCCATCCCAACTCTCTCTTCCTCATATGTGGTGATTTCAATTGTCACCATGCCAGTTGGCTGGGTGTGGGTACCTCTCTCACCAGCCATGGCTCTTCAGCAAAGGACTTCTGTGACTCACTGGGACTGACACAAACTGTCAATTTCCCGACCCGGATTTCAGTCAACGGAGCATCTTCTCTTCTGGACTTGGTTATGACTAACTTCCCTGAAAATGTCTGCTGCTCTTCTTCTGCTCCAATCGGCTCATCTGATCATGTGCTTGTTAAAGTGGACATCTCTCTGACCATTCTCAGAGAGCCTCCTCAGCGTCGACGAGTCTGGCATTTCACTCAGGCCAACTGGCACGGTCTTCAAGCAGCCATCAATCATCTGGACTGGTCTCCCATCTCTACTGCCTCTGACATAAATTCTTCCTGGGAATTCTTCCAAAGCAAACTGCTCTCTCTCATGCACAGATTTATCCCATCTCGTCTTCTGTTGTCATACCCTTCCTCCCGTCCATACCTGTAGGAATTGTTTGCAACAACTTTCAAGGCTTAATTTACTTACATTGCTGCAGAACAGCTGTAAGTTGTTAACCCATTACTTGTTCCCTGAAGAAGGCCTTTTTTTTACAATATAACTGTGCAATTTACATTATTTCCCCGTTTTTGCTAACCTAAACTTTTTTTTTGATCCGCGAGCAGTTTACTGGTTACCTTTGTACCATTTCTGGTTATTCACTGGACATTAAACTGCATAAATTTCAATAAAAACTGGACAAATTGAGGTGTTCTAAAACTTTTGACCGGTAGTGTATATATATGTATGTTTGTCCATATGTATGTATGAATGTATTTATGTATGCATGTGTGTGTGTGTGTATGTATGTATGTATGTTTGTATGTATGTATGTGTGTATGTCTGTATGTCCATGTGCCCATATGTATGTTTGTCCATATGCAGGTATGTATGTATGTATGTATGTATATATGTATGTATGTGTGTATGTCCTACCCATATGTATGTTTGTCCATATGCCTGTAATCCCTGTATGTATGTATGTATGTATGTGTGTATGTCCATATACCCATATGTATGTTTGTCCATATGCCTGTATGTATGTATGTATGTATGTATGTTTGTATGTGTGTATGTCCATATGTCCATGTGCCCATATGTATGTTTGTCCATATGCCTGTATGTATGTATGTATGTATGTATGTGTGTGTGTATGTATGTGTGTATGTCCATATGTCCATATACCCATATGTATGTTTGTCCATATGCCTGTATGTATGTATGTATGTATGTATGTATGTGTGTGTGTATGTATGTGTGTATGTCCATATGTCCATATACCCATATGTATGTTTGTCCATATGCATGTATGTATGTATGTATGTATGTATGTATGTATGTGTGCATGTCCATATGTCCATATACCCATATGTATGTTTGTCCATATGCCTGTATGTATGTATGCATGTATGTATGTATGTATGTATGTATGTATGCATGCATGCATGTCCCTTCCGCCGGCATTTTGCGGGTTTGTTCCCTTTAAAATTCGTTTTCTCTGCAAACGTTGGTCTGTTTAACACGAAATTTTCACCAAAGGAGTGTCTCCTCCTGTAGAATGTTTTGATGGTAATTATGATGTCATAGGTCACGTGGTACAGGCACCTTCTTGGGAAAACTGAAAAACATTGCACCTCTATATCTCCCAAACCCCTCCATGGAAAAAAATTGAAAGGTGGCTCATTGTAAAGTACACCACATGTGGAATAACATATGTTAATGATGATGTCATAGGTGCCTTCATTATGACATCATAAATTGACAAGTACAACGCTTGATCCGATCGATATGAAATTTCTTGAGCGTGATCTTGGGATACATTGGCCGAGAAAAAAAAATCTGATGACGTCATCATTCACATGGTTCGGTATCCATTTTTTTTTTATGGCGTAGACCATAGGGCAATGCCGTCTGTGACAGCGTTTATCTGTTCGTCTGGTGTATGTATGTCCCTCACAAAGTCCACCAATCAGAGCTGAGGATCTGGTCACATGACAGGGGAACAGCAGATCCTCCACTTAGCGCATCCAAGCTTCGCTACGCCATTGTTAGATTAATTATTGGTCTTGTTGTATAACCATTTACTACAATGAATAGGGTGAGGGAGCATCTATTTATTACATTTTTTAACCAATCCATCTCCCCTCGGCTTTCTGCTGCTCACTCATATGCCTCGCACTCCCACACTCTCCTACCATCCTTATCCTCGCCTATGTTCCTCCCTACTCTTCCTTTCTTCAATGTTTATTTTCTCAATATTAAGAACGCACCTCCACATCCCCCACCACCATCACACCCATCCCCCAATGCGCACGTCATAAATAGATGATCCCTACTCCACACGTTGAACCTTCTATATCAAGTTCACATTGACAAAGCAAGCGTGGAACAGCTGGCCCTCATGTCAGGACTTTTCTCTGCTTTTAACCAAATGGGATTTCTGCATTTGGCTGCAAAAAGGTGCTAAAAGCAAAGTTTTCAAAGGTTTTCAGCGCAAGGTTATGAAAGATTTTGTCATTTAACAACTCATAATTAATGTGCTGGAACAAAATCGTTTTTCCTTACTTCCAGAGGAAATCATGACAACTTGAATATTTCAAACGTGAATTGGGGATTTAGATTTAAAAAAACATTTTCCCAATTAAGAATGTTTGCCAGGTTTGTCGTTATAACTTTATCTCTACCTGTGGTAGTTGTATCACTGGTGGAGCAAAGGTGGGGCAAGATCACCTCCTCCCCCCTACCCACCACCACATTCCATATAACCCCCTCGGTCTGGGTTATATATTCAATATCCTGAAGGTTCACTTGCAATTTGAAATGAAAAGTGTCCGGTTTACTAAACAAAAGGAGGATGTCTACACGGTGTTCAAAAGTCTGAAATAATGGGGATATTTATTTTAAAATTTCTTTTTAATAATTGATCAAATTTTGAGCCACTGATATGGATCCATATAGGTTTCTATGAACGTTTTTTTTAACATTGACAAATCGATTTTAGCATCTTGAAACTGATTTCAGGTGTCCACCTCCCCCCCCCCCCCCCCCCCCCCAAAATGCAGTGGTGTTAAATCTCGACTACCTGGGGACCATTATATTGGTCCATGACATCCTATCAACCTCAAATGTATCGTCTCAAAAAGATATAAAGTAAATAAAAGATATTTCTTATGATTCTGGACTTTTGAAACGCCCTTTATTACACAGAGGGGAATAGTGCCCCACCTTTCCTGACAGGAATGTTGCCCCCACCTTTCTCTATATTTAGACCATTTATTGTATACCTCTTATGGCAGTGTCATGGTAAGTATGAATGGGATTGCTGACGTAGCATCGGCTGTTGGACACATGATGAGAAAAAAATACATTTTTTGGGAGAGTAGAAATATTTTATTTGCTGAACTGTTCGATTCTGGATTCGATCGTCATCAAATCCAAATTTCACTGAAAACTGCCGTTCTGGCGAAATGGGGACATGGCGTATGGAACCTCTAGCATGGAGCGCTGCATCACGGAGCATGCAATGGGAATATTTTCATGTTCGACAAATGACATTTGATCTTGTGATTACTAAATATACGGAGTGCTGCTTTTCTTCAATAACTCTTCTCTCTCCAAAGTTTGTGCATTTTGGGTACCCGATGCCCCCTAGCGATGTGCGCTATATTCATCACCAGGTTGTATTGAGCGTGTCCAACTTTGCAACAAGTTAGTTAGTTGCCCCCGCTGCCCTACTGTTGGTCATACCCAAACCGTCAACTTGCTCTTGCATGAGCCTTGATCTTGCAGTGAAGATAAAATAAAAATAAAAATAACATCCTGGCCTGAAATACACATTAACGTGATTACTCGATGAACAAGAATCATTGCATTTCAACTACCCAATGGCTCCACTTGCGTCTGCTATTCCTATTCAACTCTTTCATCGTCACAACTGCAAGATGATGCCATTCTTATAATGTTTCACTTTTACAAAAAATGTAAACCCAAATTTTTTGGTCATTCAGGCCATGAACCAAAAGTTGATAAACATATAATTATATATTTGATGCTTCTCCAGCAACCCCATATATTTGTACATTGCTTCTTAAAATGTATACTTTTATGAATTCATTGCATTTCCATTTATGTGCCTTGTTCAATGAAAAAAATCTCACCCGTTTTTGTTTCTGCCCTCAGGGAACGGGTACGGATGTACCAGGGGCTCCCCGAACCTCTTGTCACCTTGTATCGGGGGTTTGATGAAGCAGGGCAGGCCTGTTGTGGGGACCAAGTCGCCCTCGCCTGTGGGCCACATGATACACACCGGCATGGCGGGCATAGCACGTAAGCCGGACTTACGTGTGGTCATCCCACCCAACTGCCGGCCTGCCGTCCCGTCCATGGTAGGACTGTTTGTCAATCATGTTGATGTTCTTTTTGTTTGGCATGTATATATATATATATATATATATGCATATATATGTATATATATATATATATATATATATATATATATATATACAATATTGGAAGTAATTCTGTAAACACTGAGAATTAGCTGCACCACATATGATAAACCCTCGCTATTTGTGGGAGTAACGTTCCTGGAAAACACCGCGAATAGCAAAACCGCGAATACTAAGACAAACATATTAAACATAACGCATATTGTATTAGTGAACTTACACATAATGATGATTAAGTTGATATGATGAGGATGACGACGTTGTTGGTAGGGGGTGGATGGGGTAGGGTCGTTATAATGATGAGGGTTCCTCTTGAGGACCCCACAAAGGCTGTAGAGGAGTGAGAACTTGGGGGTGGTGATACCTGAGCCTGGAGCAAAGATGGTGCTGTCTGAGACTAGACGAAATTTTTTAAATGATGGGAACATGTTTTCCTTTTTTGTGAAAGTCTCTGTAGACCTTCATATAGGGATTAATGACACCCTCCAGCTCTGGCCTGATTTTAATGCTCCGCTCCATAAAGAGGTCTCCTCTCCATAAAGCAGCAACGAAGGCTGGAAAGGGTGGAAATGCGAATGGTTCGGTGGATGCGCGGAGTATCGTTGAGAGAGAGGAAGACAAATGATGAATTGCGAAAGATGATGGGAATAGAGCCTGTGATTGATGCTGTGAAGAGGAACAGGTTGAGATGATTTGGTCATGTGTTGAGGAAGGATGAAAGTGACTGGTTGAGAAGAGTGATGGAAATGAATGTAGAAGGAAGTAGAGGACGGGGAAGACCGAGAAAGACTTGGCTAAAGATGGTCGAAGAAGAAATGCAGGCAATGGGGTTAACAAGGGGAGATGCAGAAAATAGGGCAAAATGGAGAAGATTGTCATGGGGACCGCAAGGCTAACCCCCGCTCTAGCAGGGAAAATGGCCTTAAAATGTCTGTTGTTGTTGTTGTCTCCATAAAGAGGTCCACCTCAAAAAAGTTATCAGAACGTACCTTCGCTTACTTTCTTTGTTTGTTTTTTTTGCGACCGCGAATATCCGGGGGCCGTAGGCTGCGGATGGTAAATCATATTACAGAAAATGTACCGTGAATAGTCAAAACCACAGGTGGCAAACCGTGCATAGCAGCGAGGGTTTACTGTACAGTCATGTGTTGCTAATTTAACTGTGATTTGTTGTTAATCAACCAATCAAGAAGTGCCACACCAATAAGAAAGCCTATAAACAGTATAAAGGTACAGGAAGTCATATGCTCAGCAGAAGAAGTTGAATCAGGTATCATCTCCAAGAACTAAAATAACACATTACAAATGATAATTATAAATCAATGTTTAGGCTGATTTTGAATAATTCTTTGGAAAAATGGCAGCAACACTCAATTTTCAGGTGGAACTTTATGCAGGATTATAAAGACGATGCGTTGAATGACGAAGAATAAAACAAAATGGCCTGAGAAAAGCTGCAGACATGTGCTCTTCGCAGGGGAACCAAAGTTTGAATTATTTAGCAACAAATGAGTAGAGATTGTTCAACAACGGAGAGGAGAATGGTATCGTTCTCAACATACAATAGCTTGTGTGAAGCATGGTGGGGGATTACGCCACATTAGGGAGCGCATTTCAGCTAACCCTCCACACAGGGTGTTGGCAACCCTCCGCACAAAACCGATTGCACACTCACTGCTGTTCTGAGGAGTGCAGACAGATTCCGATCCATCATGCCATTTGCTCAGGAGTGCGACTCTTTAGGTGGGAATTCGCTTTCCACCAAGACAGTGATTCCAAGCATGCAGTGGTTGTAAGGAATTAATATCTTGACGGCTAAGAAGGCCAAAGGAGCACTCATGAACCATCACTGGGCCTGTTCCAGCCAAACCCCTTGGTCTGGGTTACATGTTCACGAATTTAATGAGCCGGCATCAGATTGTATAAAATTTAGGTCAAACACTGACCAAGTACCTTGACTGAACTGGGAGAGGTAATACAAGACATTTGGAACGTTGTGAACAATCGTACATTGATAAGCTCTATGGCGGCCTGACAATTACGTCGCAATGCTCTGGAAAGCAAAAGGACTCGACCATGTGCAAACTATGAGTGCTTTGTACAGCTTATTTGCTTTTCATTTGTACTCATATTTTCTATGATAATCTCATTCTGCATCCATATTGCCTTTCTTTGTTTGTCATTCGTGTATGCTTACCGCTTGGCGTTTCCATAATTACAACTCATCCTGTCGATGAAACTTGTATCATTATGATTTGGTAATGGATACAAGAAATCACTGATTAAGGGTAATTATATCAAGCCCATCCATCATGCCTGTATACACATATAGATGGTAAAAATTTATATATATATATATATATATTATATCTATATATATATATATATATATATATATATACAGTATATATATATATATATATATATATATATATATATATATATATATATATATATATATATATTAGATATGTATATATATATTAGATATGTATATATATATAATTTATATATATATATTGTAACGATTTTGAGAAGTGTAACGGGTTTTGAGAAGTGTAACGGGTTTTGAGAAGTGTAACGGGTTTTGAGGAGTGTAACAATTTTGGAGGAAGGGTAACGGATGTGAAGAGTATGGTTTTGGTATGGTAACATCCTGGTAATGTAAATAATGGTCGCAGCCGTCCTCCTAATTAATTTCATAGAACATACACGCAGGTCACGATATATCTTTTAAATAGTGTATTTCCTTATTCCATGTAGGCTAAGTATGTGTTTTCCACTAGATTGACTTTGCATTGTATCAAACAAAATAAGCGTAGGCCCTTCCAATTTCCCCAAAACCTCCCTTCCAATTGCCTTCCGCATTTTGGCTGGTTTTCTTCAAACCACCATTGGCCACGAGGTAAGGTTGGAGAAGAAAGGCGTGGCTCCACCTCGTCAGACGAGGGCAGGAGTGAACCGGCCCTAACAGCCAATCAACACCGCGGTGAGTGACCCGGTAGGCGTGCCCTCGGAGCCGGCGGCTTAATTCCGCCGGAGGTGATAAAAGCGACTGCAAGGGACTGCTTTAGGAGTGCAGATGGGAGATGACTGGAGATGAGCTGGAGAGGAGCAACGAGGCTGCACCAAAGAGAGGCCTTGAGAGATACGCTGGGGGATGACCTGGAAGAGGAGCGCAAGCCCTACCTACCTACCTACCTGCCTGCCTGCAATACCCCCCTTGTCGTTGGAGAGACGCGCTGAACGGAGGGAGACGGCTCCACCCCAGGAAGAGGAGCAGGTGTGCCGAGCCAGCGCGTGACGGCCGCGGATACGCGACGGAGGTTTTCCCGCCAAAACCGCGAGGGGTGCTGCGGCCTCCGACCTTGCCTTCCTCCACGCGTCCACCTCAGCTATTCCTTCCTGCAATATCCACCGTGTGAGTGTGAACGTCCTGTCCTACTCGTTTGTCTTGGGGATTAAGTAAATGAAATAGAATAAGTTAACAATGCACTGTGTGACTGCTCTTTTCCATCTATTGCTGTAAATAATATTGGTCGCTCTAAAATATTGCTTGTGTGTGTATAATAAATCTGTTCTTCCTCCGTATTCTTCTTCTTCTTTTTCATTCTCTTGCGATCGCTTTAGAGATTTCCCGATTGAATATCCGTGGGGCGATCTGGTCAACGTCGGGTGAAATCGGGTTTTAATCGGGGAGTAACTGTTCGGACGCGGTTAAATACACCACCGCTCGGTCCATATAACATCTAAAAACCGTGTCCGTAACAATATATATTTATTATATATATATATATATATATATATATATATATATATATATATATATATATATATACATATATATAATTGGTATCTGTAATCTGGTTCTCCAACCTAATGGGTTCTCCAACCCATAACTTTGCCCTCAACATCGATGGTATCCCAGTATCCACCTCCCCTCACATCCGGAATCTTGGCATCATCTTTGACCAAACCCTCTCCTTCGACAAATACACTAAACAGATCACAAAGACAGCCTTCTTTCACCTGAAAAACATCGCCCGTCTCCGTCCATCCCTCTCCTCCGTGGCTGCAGAAACCCTCATCCACGCCTTCATCACTTCCTGTCTGGACTACTGCAATAGCCTCCTTTATGGTTCACCCTCAACAATCACTAATAAACTCCAATACATTCAGAACTCCGCTGCCCGTCTACTCACCCATTCCCGGACCCGTGACCACATCACCCCCGTCCTTTACAAGCTTCACTGGCTCCCCATCTCCCAGAGAATCCAGTACAAAATCCTCCTCTTGACCTACAAAGCCCTCCATAACCTCGCCCCATCCTACCTGGCTGACCTCCTCTCCAGACACACTCCCACCCGCAACCTCCGCTCTGCTGGTACCAACCTCCTGACCCCCCCATCCGGACCAAATTTAGATCCTGGGGGGACAGGGCCTTCTCCATCGCTGCTCCCACCCTCTGGAACTCGCTACCTCACACCATCAGAGACTCCTCCTCACTCACCACATTCAAAACATCACTCAAGACCCACCTGTTCAACACTGCATTCAACATTTAACCCACAGCATCTAACCCCTGACTATCTCCTCTCCTTCTCCCTCCTTTGTGCTTTGAATATTTCCCTATTGATTCTTCTTTTTTTTGCAATTGTTTTTATGTTTTGCTATGCATTATGTTTTGCACTCTGTCAAAGCGTCTTTGGGCTTCCTGAAAAGCGCTATATAAAATAAATGCATTATTATTATTATTATTAATGAGCGAACGTCATGACGTCATCGCCATGCATGTCCGCATTGCCTGCAAAGCTCCAGGGGAACCATCTAGCAGTGCGTCATTATGGATTATAAATTCAGATACTGTCACAAATGCATGCAAAACTCACAGTTACCGACCTGGTTTCGCCCTTGTTGGGGCTTCATCAGGGCAATGCAGTGAGCCTTCCATACACTTGTAACTCTGTAAACCTTTCGGTTTTTATATCAGTCACTATGCGACTTGTGACAATGTGACACTATGCACTTGTGACAGTATCTGAATTTATAATCCATAATGACGCACTGCTAGATGGTTCCCCTGGAGCTTTGCAGGCAATGCGGACATGCATGGCGATGACGTCATGACGTTCGCTCATGAGGTTGGAGAACCAGATTACAGATACCAATTATTAGTAACTCCCAACCGCATCCAGGTCGACTCCATATGATGAGTGGATACCAGAGATAATGTTACCGTGTGGCAGGCGGTGCTTATCGCTCCCAGCAAGGTGCAGCAGCAGCTGTATGGGACACCTTGCTGGCAGTTCCCCACTGATGGTATGAAGGTCGCATAGTGACTGATATATATACAGGGGGCTGCAAAAGTAGGTATACAGTAAGGATTATACCAGTATTACCAGTATTATAATAGTGGTGCTAGGATTCATTTAATATATGTGTGAATGCCGGGGGCAAACAGTTTGAACATTTGAGGGATGAATATGTTTATTATTGATATGTTTATTATTGATATGTTATTATTGATATGCTTGTATAATCAATAAAATACGTTTTGTGCGCATGTTTTGTTTTTCATTACTGTATACCTACTTTTAGCCCAGCGGCTAAGTCGAAAAATATGGCAGTATATTTCATTTTGTGGAGAAATTATGAAACTTTGCACACAGGTTGGGGACCCCAGTAGGAACATTTTTCGATTAGGACCCAACTCAGCATAGGCCAAAGGTCAACAACTTTGTCAAATTTCTAAAATCCTCAATTTTCATCTGATTGACTTGAAATTTGAAGAGCATTTACATATCAGGTCACTGAATACAACCACCAATTATTTTTGAGGTCAACATAGGCCAAAAGGTCAACATAGGCCAAAGGTCAACAACTTTGTCAAATTTCTAAAATCCTAAATTTTCATCTGATTGACTTGAAATTTGAAGAGCATTTACATATCAGGTCACTGAATACAACTACCTATTATTTTTGAGGTCAACATTGGCCAAAAGGTCAACATAGGCCAAATTTCTAAAATCCTCAATTTTCATCCGATTGACTTGAAAAGGAACGATCTTGAATGACCTGGACATGGTTTATGGTTTTCCACCTGCAAAAGAAAACATGCGTTAATACAATAATGATAACGAACTTTGATGTCTGCAAAGAACTTTCTTGCATAAAAAAGGAAATCTTCTGTCTTATCCTAAACTAATGCAAACAGATGGCAGCACTGAAATAATATGGGGTGCTAAGTAAATTCATATGGGGTGCTAACTGATCACCTGTTCACCCAAATTGTCATGGGGGGGTGGGGGGGGGGGGTGTTAGCCACTGCAATCGTATTTCTATCGGCCACCAGGGGGCTTTCAGAGTTGGGTCCTAATCGAAAAATATTCCTACTGGGGTCCTCCACCTGTCTGCAAAGTTTCATAATTTCTCCACAAAGTGAAATATTTTTCGACTTAGCCGCTGGGCTATTTTGCAGCCCCCTGTATATATATATATATATATATGTATATATATATATATATATATATATATATATATATATATATATATATATATATATATATATATATATATATATATATATATATACTTCTTTTTTTTTTTGTATACAAGATCGAGGCTCGTGAAAGAGCTAACATTAATCACACAAGAAGTTAAACCGACACAAACCGACACATAAAACACAAAATAAGGGGAGCGGCAGACAAGATGGGGAGAGAGGGGGAAGGACACAAACACAACATTTGAGAGCAGGGACATCGAGAGAACTGTGAGAGGGAGAGGGCTTGGGGGAGGTGGGAAAGGTATAAAACATATTGACACTGCAAGGACTTCCAGGAAAGAAGTTGGAATTTCGAAAAAGTGTATCTGGGGTGAATTAGCGGGGGTAGAAGAGATCAAGGTTTTCAATCAAGGTTTATATATATATATATATATATATATATATACACATACATACATACATACATACATACATACATACATACATACACTAGCTGAATGCACCCGGCGTTGCCCGGATTCTTTTTGAATGAATTTAATCTTCTGTACATAGGTCTGATGTGAGCCCAGTATCAGTTAGTGCTCAAAGATTCCTTGTTTTTTTTTTTGTTTGTTTTTTTTTTTTTTTTTTTGTATACAATATCGAGGCTCGTGAAAGAGCGAACATTAATCACACAGAAAGACAAACCGACACATAAAACATATAACATAGGGAGCGGTAGACAAGATGGGGAGAGAGGGGGAAGGACACAAACACAACATTTGAGAGCAGGGACCGAGAGACATGGAGACATCGAGAGATCTGAGAGAGGGCGAGGGCTTTGGGGGGGGGGCGTGGGAAGGGGGCAGTGGGAGAGGTATAAAACATATGGACACTGCCAGGACTTCCAGGAAAGAAGTTGGAATTTCAAACAAGGTGGATCTGGGGTGAATTAGCGGGGGTAGAAAAGATCAAGGTTTTGGATGGGGGAAGATAAGAGATGGTGGTGAACAGCTGTTTTAAAGACCTGGAGGGAGGAGTGGGATTGAAGGGAGTGAGGGAGTTTGTTCCAGAGGCGGGAGAAAAGAGGAATGAAAGAGTGAAGGTGAGCGGAGAGCCGAGATTTCGGCAGTTTAACCATCAGAGGGTTGCTGGCAGATCTTGTGCGACCTGTAGGAATATTTGGGGGACAGAGCACAGAGAGAGCTGGGGGTGCAAGGCCGGAGAGGAGTCGGTAGAAGACAGAAAGACCACCTACCTGCCTGCGGTGAGTGAGTGAAAGGCCCTCAGAGATAGCTTCATCGCGGGAGATTCCAATAATTCTGAAAGCTTTGGTTTCAACAGCGTGAAGCCGAGCTAGGTGTGAGGCAGGAGCACCGGCCCATAGGGGAGAACAGTATTCCATTGAGCTGCGGATGAAAGCCTTGTATGTGGTGAGGAGCTCAGGTGTGCCGAGGAAGGACTTCGCACGACGGAGGATGCCCAGTCGGCGACTGGCTTTGGAGGCCAGCTTGGAAATGTGGTTTTCCCAAGAAAGATCATGGCAGATCGTGAGACCCAAAATCTTGAGCGACAGAACTTCTTGGAGAGGATTGTTGAGAAAGTAGATGGGAGGGTTGTCCAGTCGATCTTTTCGGAGAGACATAGTAAGTGTGAGATTTGTCAGGATTGAAAGACATGTTCCACTTGTTTGACCAGTCTGTGATTTTGTCCAGGTCTTCAGAGAGTGAGGAGGCAGCAGACTGCCGATCTGAGGGAAGAGGAATGGAGCGGCAGAGAGTGGAGTCATCAGCAAAGAGATAGAGAGGATTTTCCCGGGTTTTGTTCTTTCTTATATCGGGCCCCACGAGAGAGAATTTTGAAAGCATGTGTTGCAATCAGTGAGATATTCCTATTCAGTGCATAAGTTGTACTTCAAGATAATTTTTAAAGAAGAAGAAGATTTATTACCAAATGGGCCCAGCCCGGCCGAGGCGGCCTCGACCAGCCTCGCCACCTAGCCTATAACCTTCCCGGGGCCCGTCCCGACATTTTTCCTTTCAGAGGTTTCCTCCTATCTTTCACCGTTTAGGAGATTAGCGCGTGCAGACAAACAAACAAACAAACAAACAAAAACTTTCTTTTATATATATACTAGCCGAAAGCACCCGGCGTTGCCCGGGTTCTTTTTGAATGAATTTACTACTATAATTCAGCTTTTACTCGCAGCCTTAGAAGATTGACTACTATAATTCAGCTCAGCTTTTATCTGCGAAATGAGCCCAGCCCAGCCGAGGCGGCCTCGACCGGCCTCACCACCGAGCCTATAACCTTCCCGTGGGCCGTCCCGACATTTTTGGTTCTTTTTGAATGAATTTACTACTATAATTCAGCTTTTACTCACAGCCGTAGAAGATTGACTACTATAATTTAGCTCAGCTTTTAATTGCGAAATGGGCCTCGACCGGCCTCGCCACCTAGCCGATAACCTTCCTGTGGGCCGTCCCGACACTTTTGGTTCTTTTTGAATGAATTTACTACTATAATTCAGCTTTTACTCGCAGCCGTAGAAGATTGACTACTATAATTTAGCTCAGCTTTTAATTGCGAAATGGCCCCAGCCTCGCCGAGGCAGCCTCGACCGGCCTCGCCACCTAGCCTATAACCTCCCCGGGGCCCGTCCCGACATTTTTTGTATTGGAGGTTTCCTCCTATCTTTCACCGTTCAGGAGATTAGCTTGCGCAGACAAACAAACAAAAGCTTTCTTTTATAATATAGAGAGAAGAGAAGAGAGATATAGAATATTTATATACATATAGGTGACGCGCTCTGGCAAAACCAGACACTTGTGGCATTTCTCTTCGTGAGAAAAAGCCGAAGAGTCAAAATATGACCACAGGGACCAAATTGAGATTTTTATATGGATAGAAAGATTAACTTCTCCAGATTATTATGCACCAAAACATTTTTCCAAGAAACAACAGAAAAGTTGTGAAATTCGATGAAGAATCTAAAATATCATTCTCAAAATGTGCTCAGAAAGTCACGAAGACCGCGAAATTTCGACGTTTTACTACGAGCCACACATCGCAATTCGAAGGAGATCCCTGACATACATGTTTGGTATGAATGAAATGCTCGACGTGCGCACATTGTTTGTGCGTGTGAACTGTATTGTGAACTTTGAACCTAATTATCTCCATTGTTTAAACAAAAATAGAATTGTCATTAAAATACCATAACTTCGTTAATTTTCATCCAATTAACATAATGTATATATCAAATGAAAGAGAAAAGCATGGGGAATTAGATTATATCAAAATCTCAATTTTGATTTTTGCCCCCAAGTGTCTGCTTATGCCAGAGCCAGTCACACACACACACACACACACACACACACACACACACACACACGCACGCGCGCGCGCGCACGTGTGTGTGTGTGTGTGTGTGTGTGTGTGTGTGTGTGTGTGTGTGTGTGTGTGTGTGTGTGTGTGTGTGTGTGTGTAATTTATGCACATGACGTCAGCGTCATGTCATAGGGTCAGTGTGCTTCTTTGGTGTTATATATATATATATATATATCAGGTAAAAACGAGGTACATATATAGATAAAAAGAATATGCATTGATGTATACTTGATATTGGAAAACAATATTAAACGAGAACGGCACTTGTACTCGGGAGGGCGCAAACCTCCGCCTGGTGAACAGTTTACGTTTTGTATCCCACTGATAGGATGGATCTGGATTCGGACCTGAACCCAAAATCGAATCGTCTTTTTCTTGTCACGTACCCAACTCGTACACCAAGTTTTATCATAACCCGTTCAAAACTTTTTGAGATATCGTGCTATCTATCGTTTTTGCCTCTATCTCTCAATTGTGAAGAATGACTTAAACAATTCGAGTAACCGGATCTTTACCAAAATCGAATCAATTCGTTCTTGACCCACACCCAACCTGTCCAACAAGTTTGGGTCTGCATCCACCCATAACTATTTGAGATATCCTACCCACAAACAGACAAGCAGGGATGAAAACATAACCTCCGTCCACCTTCGGTGGCAGAGGTAATAAAACGTTAGCATGTCGCGGACAATAGTATCTCATATTCGTCGATGTTTTTTATTTAACCAGACTCGGTGGTGTAATAGTTAGACCATCTGCTTTGAGTCTGGAAGGTTGCTGGTTCAAACCTGACCCTGGCCGAGTTATACGAAAGACTATAAATATGGTATCTGCTGCTTCCTTGATTGACGCTGAGCATTTAGAAATGACAGAGCAAACAACCATAGGTTGGCAACTGTTGCGCAGGAATGATGGGACTAATGGCCTTCTCTTGTGTTGAAGATCTTATTATTGTAATACTTAATACTCCGTGATATATAAACTGTTCTCTCTTGTACTGTACCATACTGCACTAAATGGACAGAGAGTTCCATTATGGTTTTACCCTTGGATTCCCATGATTAGGTACGTTTTTAGCAAACTTTTCTGTGACAATTTCCTCGTCCAACAATTGAAAACCATCCCTTCATCTGGAGCTTTCAGCTTCTCTTGTGCTCAGGTGAATATTCATTGTTGACCTTGGGAAAGAAAAATATATTGCGCACATTTTTGGATAGATTTGCGGTAAAAATACATTCGGCCTTAATATACCGTGGGACACATAAAGCTGTCCCTAACACAATTACTTCGCCTCCGCATATCGCAGATATCAAATTTGAAAAGCCTTCTTGTCCAAATGCCAGATTCCGAGCTCCTAACTCTGGTGTGCGGCCCACCCACCACCCACCTCTTGATGACCTAGAGAGCCAAGGTGGCACTTTGGTGGCCACGATAGGCCTTAATCAGGAGCGATTAGAACGATTCAACCCCGCAATTTGCCTCCTCAAAATAGCGCCCTGTCTACACGTTATGTGCGCTAACTTTGTGATACATCTCACGTGCTTCGATGTAGCTGGTGGAAACGTGCCCCCAGAGTATCAAAGCAAAAGTATAAATACCATTAGTTGGGTCAGTTTGGGGTCATGGGCAATGCAAAGTCCAACAAGGCGTGCGATAATAACACCTTTGAAAGAGTAGATTCAAGGGGATTTCCAAGAATAATGATGTTGCAGAACAGCAATCGAGGAATACTTTTAATCACACTACCACTACTTCTTTAATGGCCTCATTCATACAATTTCTCGTGCGGTTGGCCAGGCAATCTTTTTGGTCATAATCTGCATACTCTCCACTGTCGGACCTATAACATCCACCTCCACCAGCTATAATGCTAGCAGATGGGACACCTAGCTTAACGACCCTCCAAAGGATAGCACACACATTGATGTGTGTCTTTGCCACTCATTGACTTTTTAAATGTTAAGGCTTGGATTTGGACCTTTTAGGTGCCATTTTCAATTAAATGGTCTTTTCAACTCTGGCCCCTTTTGGTCTTTTTGAACCCTGCTTTTTTCAGACCTGGAGGGAACTCAAAGTCTAGTTTTCAATTGAACTTTGAGCGCTCTCCAATCTTTTATTTTAATTTGAATCCAAATATGGCATGACAACCTGCTTTTTTGGCATGACTAAAAGAGGGGTTTTAGTCTGGAGTCAGGCAGGGCCGTTAAGTCTGGAGATGGGCAGGGTCTTGTAGTATTGGGTCTAACAGTGCCATCCAGTCTGGAGTATAACAGGGCCGTCCAGTCTGGAGTATAACAGGGCCGTCCAGTCTGGAGTATAACAGGGCCGTCCAGTCTGGAGTATAACAGGGCCGTCCAGTCTGGAGTATAACAGGGCCGTCCAGTCTGGAGTATAACAGGGCCGTCCAGTCTGAAGTATAACAGGGCCGTCCAGTCTGGAGTCGGGAGCGCTGTCCAGTCTGGGGTCGGGAGTGCTGTCCAGTCTGCGGTCGGGATCGCTGTCCAGTCTGCGGTCGGGAGTGCTGTCCAGTCTGGAGTCGGGAGCGCTGTCCAGTCTGGAGTCGGGAGCGCTGTCCAGTCTGGAGTCGGGAGCGCTGTCCAGTCTGGAGTCGGGAGCGCTGTCCAGTCTGGAGTCGGGAGCGCTGTCCAGTCTGGAGTCGGGAGCGCTGTCCAGTCTGGAGTCGGGAGCGCTGTCCAGTCTGGAGTCGGGAGCGCTGTCCAGTCTGGAGTCGGGAGCGCTGTCCAGTCTGGAGTCGGGAGCGCTGTCCAGTCTGGAGTCGGGAGCGCTGTCCAGTCTGGAGTCGGGAGCGCTGTCCAGTCTGGAGTCGGGAGCCGGACAGATCACTTTAATCTGGAGTCATCAGAGTCCCAGACATTTGGAGGCTGGCATAAGGTTCAGTGGAGCTTGAAATATGTATCCATATGTAAGGAAGTAGTCGATATATTCTTATGTAAGGAAGTAATCGATATATTCATATGTAAGGAAGTAGTCGATATATTCATATGTAAGGAAGTAGGAGATATATGCATATGTAAGGAAGTAGTAGATATATTCATATGTAAGGAAGTAGTAGATATATTCATATGTAAGGAAGTAGGAGATATATTCATGTAAGGAAGTAGGAGATATATGCATATGTAAGGAAGTAGGAGATATATCCATATGTAAGGAAGTAGTAGATATATTAATATGTAAGGCATAAGGGTCAACATCATGAATTGGATCTTGAAACAAGATCCTAAAAACAGAGGAATATATTTTCTGTCCTGGGAGGACTCTATTCCTCATTTTGAAACACGCAAAAGGTGATTATAACCAAGGGATTGAAGAAAGCCAAAGGACTGACCGACTGAATAGATATCTGTATCACGTTTTATTTTCCAGACATGATATTGATCTCTACAATTAGATAATTAAATGTCCCTATCTTGTAGAATTGACAGTCAGAATGAGAGATTCTCCAGTGTAGCTTGTTATTGACATAAACTTGAAAAAAACACTGTTTTTCACTCCTGCAGAGCGTAATGGAAAATGAATGTGTTAATCAGCCGCTGGAATATCTGGGTATTTAATACCGATTGCGCAATACGAGTGTTTTGTAAGTTTGTAAGCTGCAGCTGATGGAACATTTCGGAAAGGACCTTTTGAATGATAAAATATGCACAGATTGTTCAGAGGGTCGTTAACGATGCATACAAAGGTTTTCCTTTGGCTTTATTCTCATACGGTACCTCATTACGTGTTGAGCAAGGACAGCATAAACCTGATTCACCCTTCGGCTTCTGCAGTGCCAACGTCTTTAATTGATCCGATGCTATTCTATGAAAAATACCTACTGTCTGTCCAGATGCTGCTTCAATAGAAAAATAAATGAGCAGTTTTGGAGTCTTATTTGAAATATCTTCCACTCTGATAAGTTTTTGTAAATTCCTTATTTTTGCCCTGCTTCCAAACTTCCTGAAAGATGTCTCTTAGCGTGCCAAAATAATTGGTTACCTTTATGCATCTGTTTACCTGGCTGCTGAACCCAGCAACCCTCTCCCTCTTCTATTAGTCCAGGAGCCAGTTTTCAAGAGGCCTAGAAAATGAGTTTCGTGCAACACCCACTGCACAGTTGGTTTGTCATTTCAGGGTGCTTGGGATACATCTGTAGAACAAATGCAGCCCTGATGTACAGTTAAATTGTGGCAGCAACAATAAATGGCAGCCACTTTTCTATTAAGGGGGTAGCGTAAAGCTCGAAATTGACGATTTTTTTTTTGTATTTTTGTTTTTTCAGCTCTTCCAATAGGGATTCTTCAACATTATAATTAAAAGGATAGTGGGAAGTATGAGGGGATTTTCGTTATGCTGTTCAAGTATGATTTTAAAAAAAAATTATTATTATACCTTGTATTATACCCAAAACACACAAAATCGCTGAAATATGTAGTTTTTGCTTTTCGACTGTAATTATGCAATATCATCTTTATGTTGTTCAAATGCGGTTATGGTTGTAATATGATATATCTTTATGATCTTTTCAAGAAACAAAATTGGACAATCCTAAAGTAAAATCAGAAAAATATAGATTTAATTTCCCCTTAAATCATCAACCCCACTCCTGTTATGACCAAAAGTCCACAAGTAATCTCAGCAAAAATATCTCACCAGGTCAAATCTGGCTGTGTATCATAACCATAGTCATTCACTGAACATTACAATGTTAACATATAACTGTTATTTGTTGTATTATTAAAATAAACACATATTTTGTTACTGAATCATTCTCTAAGTGGTATAAAATCACGAAAATGTCATCATTAATCTTCCTCATCATCATCTTCTTCGTCTCTCTTTCGCCTGGCCGCACCAGTTTCTTTGTGTGTTCCGATCCTGTCACTGTCTCGATATTGATATTTCAATATGATATTGATATGATATATGATATTTCATCACATCAATACCATTTCAACGCATAGACAACTGTGTAAAATGTTTTGATAGCAAAATATTTGGAAATTTCGGGAATTCCTCGAATTAGGCGATATTATTTTTGCATAATTATATGAACAGCTATGACATACGAAATATAAAACTATTTTATAACATACACATGTAGATGTCTTATACTCATGAATGAAACTTTCACAACAAAATTGGATGTATCTTGCCTGTCGGGGCTAAGAGAAAAAATAAATAAATGAAATCCGTCAAAATCTCAGATTTATGCCTCGGACACCACCCCCCTCATAGAAAAGTGGCTGCCATTTATTGTTGCTGCCACAATTCAACTGTACATCAGGGCTGGATTTGTTCTATAGATGTTCCCCAATCACCTGGAAGTGACAAACCAACTGTGTAGTGGGTGTTCCACGATACCATTTTGAGCAGATTCTGGTTGCCGGACTATATACCTGAAGTTTGTGAGATGTGTGTAATGTAAGCAGGACAGCCTCTTCCGGGTTCCTGGGTTTGTAGAGGATGAGGAGACTCCGCTGCCAACATGGACGGTCAGGTTGAGAATGAGACTGCATGCACCTTCGCCAATCCTCCGATCTCATAACTACCTGTATAACTACTCGTTCCTATTTTAAATGCTGTAATTAATTGTTTACCGTAAGTCAATGCTTATTAATGTCCAATTTATCCAACAAATTTCCCATTACACCAAAACAAACCATCAAATCTAAAACAAGGAATAGCTTGATCAGTGTAGTCCAGGTGATGCCCACTCACAATCTCGAGCCAAATGCAAGAGCTTAAATGGGATTTGACCACTAATCATGTGATTACTATTCTTGCTGCTTTATTGAGTTTTCTGGCAGTTGGGCAACTGACTCTAAGGGCCAAGTTTACCAAAGGCGTTTAGCCACGTCTTGCTAACACAAGTGTAAATCCTAAACGGTGACAAAAACATATTGTACGTGCACGCAAATCCTTTCTACAGTAATTTGAGCAGATTTAAACACCTTTTTTTTTAATGTAGCCGAACCGACCGGATATACGGATATGAAGGATCATTGGTATCTCCCACGATGAAGCTGATTCTGAGGGTCTTTCACTCTCTCACCGCAGGCAGGTTGGTGGTCTTTCTGTCTTCTACCGACTCCTCTCCGGCCTAGCATCCCCAGCTCTCTCTGTGCTCTGTCCCCCAAATATTCCTTCAGGATGCACAAGATCTGCCAGCAAACCCGGTTCTGGTGAAGCTGCCAAAATCAAGACTCTCTGCTCACCTTCACTCTTTCATTCCTCTTTTTTCCCCGCCTCTGGAACAAACTCCCTCACTCTCTTAAATTCCACTTTTCCCTCCAGGTCCTCAAAACAGCTGTTCACCACCATCTTGTATATTCCCCACTCCAAAACCTTGATCTTTTCTAACCCCATTAATCCAACACAAACCCACCTCCTTCAAATTCCCTGTTTTCTTTCCTGAAAGTCCCTGTAATGTCCATCTTGTTTATCCCGTGTACCCCACCCCAGCCCTCTTTCTTCTACAGATCTCCCGATGTTCCCGTTCCCTACCGTTGTGTGCTTCCCTCACTCTCCCCCACTTGTCTCCCGCTCGCTTTATTGTATGGTCTATGTGTTGGCCCTTACCCGAGCCTAGACTCAGTATACAAAAAAAAAAAATCTTATACAATGCTTACTTACTATCTCCTCTGATTTAAACATTATGCATCTTCCAATGCATTCCAAAATTCAATTTGCTTTATTTACTGTTGTTTGAAATTGAGCTGACTCCTTCAGCGTTTTGACCTCAATTATTCTGAAATCTTTTCTCTGATCTTCTCTCTCCATTAAAAAATCTTAGTCTGTATAGCCAATGTTTCTTCCTAAATGTATTACATTTTCCTACTTTGCATTCCAACTTCCATTTCCTACACGTTCTCCGAAATACTAACTTCCTGCATCTGTTGCTGCTCTTCCAAGACATTAATCTTACCTCCAACGTTTCGTGATACCTGCAAATTTAGACACCATAAATCGCCACAACTTCATTTCAGTTAATTATATGATAAATTAATGACAATGGACCCATAACTGACTCCTGTGGGACTCCACTAGTTACTATATACCTTCCATTGTTACAAATTCTCATTTACTCCGACTACTCTCTTCATCCTGTTCCAAACCAATTTTTTTAAATCCAATCCAATTTAATTTTCACGAAGCTACATGAGGCAGAGCTACAGCCCCCTACTGGGAAGTATTGGGCTGTAGCTCTGCTAAGCTCATGCTTAATAGGCAGGGGTCTATGCAACTATTTAGCCAGAGGAGCCATTTTCAAATTTATGCTACCCCCAGAACTGCTTTGTGCGCTACAGACAAGTTAATGAAAGGCAGGCATCCCTGTTGGCCAGGATGCATGCAGCAATAGCTGGTGTGACACTTGCTTCCTGGTACCCACTACTGTAATCTCCTTCAGATTAGTCACTTAACCATCAGATCGGATTGGCTGTTGTGCATGAGACTCTGAAAACACTGCTTTGTGATTGGTCATCCAGCATAGCCCACACCATCATTAGTATTTATATGTGAGGGAAATCAAGGAGTTTTTTTTAAACTTGAGGAAAGTCAACGAATGCATGTACCACGTGTTGTTGATTGAAACATCAAGATAAAAAAAATGTATTTGTGCGATTGTGAGACGGCAGAATCCCTTTGCTTTCTGCTTCGCTCTTCTGAGCTCATGTGAACTCTAACCCAGTGTATCGTACAAGAGGTTTTACACACGGTTCCTTTACTTTAATCCCTCTCTATCTGTCACAAGGATGACTCCTCTGTAGCGTGCACATTCAAACACAATCCTTAAGTTGACAGGTCCCTACTTCCTTACATCGAGATTTGCTTCCGACTCGCACACGGACCATGCCACTCTATACAGTTGTATCTCTTCTAAGGTAATCTCTAACCCATCCTACCCCCCCCCCTCCACCCCCCATAAATGTAACAATACATGTATACCGGCATTCCTTACTTCATGTAAAGCGGATGCAATCATTTACACCCAATCATTTTACACTTTTTCAGCTTAATGCCATGGAAGAATTATGGAACATTTTTCGATTTATGCCTGCGATATTCGGTTTAATGCCTTTTAACACCATTTAACACCTTTAATATTTACATTTAAATGAATGTGTAAAATCACATTCGTTTTATACCTTGCTTTCCAGGGATGCATACTGGACGTAAATAGAGTGGAGGAGTATCTGTATATATATATATATATATATATATATATATATATATATATACTCAACTTCAAAAGAAACTTATCAAATCTTTAGACGGACAATCATTGAAATTGAAATCCTCCACGCAAACAAGAGGTTGCCTCAATCACAAAAAAAAAAAAAGCATGAACATCACAAGGGGTGGTGCAACAAAAGTCACAGCATTGCAACACAAAGGCATGCACCTGCACACAACAACAACAACAACATGCATTTTAAAGGCCATTTTCCCTGCTAGAGCGGGGGTTAGCCTTGCGGTCCCCATGACAATCTTTTCCATTTTGCCCTATTTTCTGCATCTCTCCTTGTTAACCCCCTTGCCCACATTTCTTCTTCCACCATCTTTAGCCAAGTCTTTTTCGGTCTTCCCCGTCTTCTACTTCCTTCTACATTCATTTCCATCACTCTTCTCAACCAGTCACTTTCATCCTTCCTCAACACATGACCAAACCATCTCAACCTGTTCCTCTTCACAGCATCAATCACAGGCTCTATTCCCATCATCTTTCGCAATTCATCATTTGTCTTCATCTCTCTCAACGATACTCCGCACATCCGTCGAACCATTCGCATTTCCACCCTTTCCAACCTTCGTTGCTGCTCTACGTTCATTACCCATGTCTCGCTCCCATAAATCATAACACTTCTCACACATGCAGCATACACCTTTCCCTTCAGCTTCAACGACACTCCCCTCATCATCAGCACGCCACTCAATTCCCGAAACTTCTTCCATGCACATCTCACTCGAGCAACCCTTGCCGAGTCTGATCCACCTTCTCCATTCAGCATGTCTCCGAGGTAGCAAAATGTTTTCACACCTTCCAGCTTCACGCCGTCTCCAAGATCCAACTCACCATTTCCTCCATCTGCAGCTCCCTCTGTGCACACCTTACATTTGAATGTAGCTGCCACACTGGTTAATGACCCTCTCAGACCACTACATTTTTGATGAACCCACTCAGCGCACATTGTACACTGAATGGAGTTCACTCCGACACCCTTCCTACACGCAGCACAGGGCCACTTCCCAGTTCTTTCCACCTCACCACATGCTTTACCACTTGCCATCACCTTCGTCTTTCCGATATTCACCTTCAGACCTTTTGTCTCCATACATTCCTTCCACGTGTTCATCTTTTCCTTCAGTCCATCCATACTTTCCGCAATCAACACCAGATCATCTGCATACAACAACTCCCATGGTAAACCCTCCTTTATGTTCTGAGCCAGCACCTCCATCACAGCTACAAATAGTAGTGGACTTAGTACCGACCCTTGATGCACTCCCACCTTCACCTCAAACTCACCACTGTTCCCGTCCTTCGTCCTTACAGCTGTGCGCGCTCTTTTGTACATTGCCATCACTGCTCTGATCAACCATTCCTCCACTCCTAACTTCCTCAATGCCCATGTCAATACTTTGCGTGGAACCCGATCGAATACTTTCTCCAGATCAACAAACCCAAGAAACAACTTCTTCCTCTTCTCCATGTACTTCTCATGCAACTGCCTCACAATGAAAAGCGCGTCTGTCGTTCCTCTTCCTGGGGATCCTGGCATGAATCCAAACTGCATTTCGTTGATCTTCACTTTCTTCCTTATCCTCCTCTCCAACACCCTTTCCAATACCTTCATTCCATGCTCCAATAACTTTATCGCTCGGTACGAGCCACACTCCAGAGGGTCACCTTTCCCCTTGTATAGAGGGACAAGGGTACTCAGTTCCCAATCCACTGGAATGCGGCCTTCTTTCACCAACAGATTACAGATCTCTGTCATTCTCTTCACACCCCAACTTCCTGCTGCCTTCAACATATCTCCCACAACTCCCGTCGGCCCTCCCGCTTTTCTACCCTTCATTGCTTTTATCGCTTCCTCAACTTCCTTCTCAGTTATCTTCTCTGCCGGTCCTAAAACTGGGTTACTCTCTATGTTGCCATCCCATTCATTCTCTGTATTCAACAGCATTTCCATATATCTTTTCCATCTTCCTTTAATTCCATCTGGGTCGGCAACGATTTGTCCCACTTCATCCTTCAAGCAACTCACCCCCATCACATCACACCTGTCTTTCGCTATCTGCTTTGCAATCCTGAATACTGCTTTCTGACCCTCTTCCGAATCGAAGCGTTCTCCGAACATTTTCCTACATGCCTCCTGCGCCTTTGCTACCTCTTTCTTTGCAGCCTTCCTGGCTGCCTTATAACTTTCATGCTCTGCTGTTTCTGCTCCTGTACCCTTCGCCTTCTGCCACTCCTTGAACGTCTTCCTCTTCTCGTCAATCCTCTTTCCAACTTCATCATCCCACCACCATGTTTCCGAGTGCCTCGGTGGTCCTTTTGTCCATCCACATACCTCACCAACGGCTCCCAACAGACTAGCTTTCATTGACATCCAACCACTTTCAAGCTCAACCACATCATCCTCGACCCTACTCGGCCTCTCTTTTAATGCGTCCCTTACTGTCACCTCTTTCAACCTCCACACCTTCATTCTCGGTTGGTACTTCACCCTTCACACAGTCAAAACAAAATGACACAGGAATGGACACAACCCTCCTAACAGTCAAGGACAGAATGACAGCAGTCCTCAATATCGTGTGTCTCCACCCTGAGCTGTCATGCAGGCTGTACACCTCCGACGCATGCTCTGTACCAGGCGTCTGATGTGGTCCTGGGGAAGTCTGTCCCACTCTTCCTGCAAGCCTTGAATGAGCATTTGCTGATTGACAGCCATTGATCTCCTCGATGCAAGATGTCGACCAAACTCATCCCAATGCTCAATGGGATTGAGGTCAGGGGAATAAGGCATCACTTCAACAACCTGTTCCTGGAGGAGGTTGGTGGGCAGGCGAGCAGCATGGGGTCGAGTGTTGTCCTGCTGGGAAACTGCAATGTCAGGATGAGCCTGGAGAAATGGCAGCAGATGAGGTCTCAAAACTTCATTGACATAACGCTGACTAGTGAGATTGCCTTCGATGATGACCAGAGGTGTCCTGAAACGGATGGAAATGCCGGCCCATATCATCACACTGGGTCCTCCCCAACGATTGATCTGGTGAATACAGCATGACGCATACCTTTCCCCACCTCTGCACCACACCCATTGCGCCCATCAGCAGCATGGATGCAAAATCTGGACCCATCGCTGAACAAGACTGCACTCCACTGTTGCTGTGTCCAGCGGCGATGCTGCAGATGCCATCTTAGTCTGTTTCCGCCGATGCACTGCGTTCAACACTGGACCTCTGCAAGGACGTCTTGCCACCAGGCCCCGACCTCTCAAGCTCCTCTGCACAGTCGAGACACTGATGCGGTTGTTGTGGCGACCTTTTGCCACTGCAGCTGTTTGCGTCGCAGGGCGGAAACGTTCATGAAGATGCTGCAGCACAATCCAGTGGTCGTGGTTTGGGGTGGTTACCCGTGGTCTTCCTCTTCATGGACCATCATTCAGTTCCAGTTTCACCATAACGCCTGGCCAGGTTGGAAATTGCAGGCTGTGAGCAACCAAGACGTTGGGCAATTGTTCACTGGCTTACACCAGCCTCAAGCATCCCAATTGCCCTTAAACATTCAGATGTCAGGCGTGGCATCTGAATTTTCTTGGTGTTTTCCCTGTACTGTCAGAAGCCTCTAGAGTGATTATAGACAGCAGTAAATGAATATATAACCACAAGAACTGAAGGATTTCATTATGAGGGTCATTATTTAAAGGGAAAGGTCTCTATACAGAACCACTCAAACATGCCATTGTTGATCAACCAGATGAGTGAAGTGAAGTTCCCGTTACATAATCAGCCATTACAATTGAAGAAACGTGTTTGTAAAACTGCACATTTCAAGAAATGAAAATGCGGGTTTCAATCCCCTACCCCAGAATAAGCACCTTGTCGAACTCGGACAGTGTACAAGAGGTTTATTATAGATAAGAATACATGCATGGAAGATGTTGGCAGGGCGTATAAGCGAGTAACATCACAGTGACATCATGGTCCTCCACAGCCGGCCCCAAGATCTCAGCGAGCCACAACCTGTAGTTGGCTTAATATACTTTCCTCCAGGACCAAGGAACTCAAAATAATATCCTTTGTTCATCCATTCCCAAAGACAGACTGCCGCCCCAAAGAGAAACTATACAAA
>NC_136266.1:55748519-55911019 GCF_964187855.1 Myxine glutinosa | reverse complement strand
TGTCGAGTTGACGGACCATCTCCAGAGGAAGCGGCAATAACTTTTGGAGATGTGCAGCAGTTGTTTTCCACTAATACAGAACGCAACAACCCTTGTATACCCGACTGTGAAGCCAATCATCAAATGCACCTGTCCGTACATTTTGCCACGCCACCTGTGATATAATCCTGTTGTTGACTTCTTGCTGCGACAGACAATCAGTGACATGGTTCTTTTAACAAATAAATCACCAAAGTGTAAAAGAAACTCACCAGCTTGATATACTGAGTTAAGAAAGTAAACCCAAGTCAAGAAGAAAAAAAATTCCATATTAAATGCCAAGTCTGTATATATATATATATATATATATATATATATATATATATATATATATATATATATATATATACACACACAGTAATAACCGGGCCTACGTCATTAATTGGTTCCATAAGCCGTGACGTAACTCGGTTTTTGACGTAAACCGGGCGTAATGTCTTTAAAATGCCTTAAAATGAAGAGAAACACCGTAAAACTAGAGTAAACAAGCGTTACGCCTAGGTCCCCCGTCGGGGAAGTGATGTGAGTTGACAAAGTGGAACACGCAGAAAACATGCTATGATATGATATTTCGCTCACAACGGTCAGACATACTGAGTTATGTCTGACCGTTGGCCATCGCCAAGGCGGCCATCTTGGATTTTGACGTGGCGACCCAATTTTCAATAGCGTTCTTCCTTATGCCTAGATATACCCACACACCAGAAGGTACTTCGCTTATTTTTCAAGATATTTCGCTCACAAGGTTCAGACATATATATGGTGGCGGCCATCCTGGATTTTGACGTGGCGACCCACTTTACAATAGCGGTCTTCCTTATGCTGAGATACACCCACACACCAAATTAGAAGTTGGTACTTCGCTTATCTTTCAAGATATTCTTCTCACAAGATTCAGACATACATGGCGGCGGCCATCTTGGATTTTGACGTGGCGACCCAATTTTAAACAGCGTTCTTCCGTGTGCCTAGATACACCCACACACCAGATTAGAAGTTGGTACTTCGCTTATTTTTCGAGATATTTCGCTCACAAGGTTCAGACATATATATGGTGGCGGCCATCTTGGATTTTGACGTGGCGACGCAATTTTCAATAGCGTTCTTCCTTATGCGAGATACACCCACACACCAAATTAGAAGTTAGTACTTCGCTTATTTTTCAAGATATTCATCTCACAAGGTTCGACATACATGGCGGCGGCCATCTTGGATTTTGACATGGCGACCCAATTTTCAATAGCGTTCTTCCTTATGCCTAGATACACCCACACACCAGATTAGAAGTTGGTACTTCGCTTATTTTTCAAGATATTTTGCTCACAAGTTTCAGACATATATATATGGTGGCGGCCATCTTGGCTTTTGACGTGGCGACCCAATTTTAAACAGCGTTCTTGCTTGTGCCTAGATACACCCACACACCAGATTAGAAGTTGGTACTTCGCTTATTTTTCAAGATATGCAGGTTACATTGTTCAGACAAACATGGCATCAGACATACATGGCGGCGGCCATCTTGAATTTTGACGTGGCGACCCAATTTTCAAAAGCGTTCTTCCTTATGCGAGATACACCCACACACCAAATTAGAAGTTAGTACTTCGCTTATTTTTCAAGATATTCATCTCACAAGGTTCGACATACATGGCGGCGGCCATCTTGGATTTTGACATGGCGACCCAATTTTCAATAGCGTTCTTCCTTATGCCTAGATACACCCACACACCAGATTAGAAGTTGGTACTTCGCTTATTTTTCAAGATATTTTGCTCACAAGGTTCAGACATATATATATGGTGGCGGCCATCTTGGCTTTTGACGTGGCGACCCAATTTTCAATAGCGTTCGTCCTTATGCCGAGATACACCCACGCACCAGATTAGAAGTTGGTACTTGATTATTTTTCAAGATATGCAGGTTACATTGTTCAGACAAACATGGCATCAGACATACATGGCGGCGGCCATCTTGAATTTTGACATGGCGACCCAATTTTAAACAGCGTTCTTGCTTGTGCCTAGATACACCCACACACCAGATTAGAAGTTGGGACTTCGCTTATTTTTCAAGATATGCAGGTTACATTGTTCAGACAAACATGGCATCAGACATACATGGCGGCGGCCATCTTGAATTTTGACGTGGCGACCCAATTTTCAAAAGCGTTCTTCCTTATGCCTAGATACACCCACACACCAGATTAGAAGTTGGTACTTCACTTATTTTTCAAGATATTTCGCTCACAAGGTTCAGACATATATATGGTGGCGGCCATCTTGGGTTTTGACGTGGCGACCCAATTTTCAATAGCCTTCTTCCTTTTGCCGAGATACACACACACACCAAATTAGAAGTTGGTACTTTGCTTATTTTTCAAGATATTCATCTCACAAGTTTCAGACATACATGGCGGCGGCCATCTTGGATTTTGACGTGGCGACCCGATTTTAAACAGCGTTCTTCCTTGTGCCTAGATACACCGACACACCAGATTAGACGTTGGTACTTCGCTTATTTTTCGAGATATTTCGCTCACAAATTTCAGACATATATATGGTGGCGGCCATCTTGGATTTTGACGTGGCGACCCAATTTTCAATAGCGTTCGTCCTTATGCTGAGATACACCCACACACCAAATTAGAAGTTGGTACTTCGCTTATTTTTCAAGATATTCATCTCACAAGGTTCAGACATACATGGCGGCGGCCATCTTGGATTTTGACGTGGCGACCCAATTTTCAATAGCGTTCTTCCTTGTGCCTAGATACACCCACACACCAGATTAGAAGTTGGTACTTCGCTTATTTTTCAAGATATGCAGGTTACAAGGTTCAGACATACATGGCATCAGACATACATGGCGGCGGCCATCTTGGATTTTGACGTGGGTTGCACCCACACACCAAATTCGAATGCGGTCTTTCGCTTACACACGCACGCACGCACGCCCGCACGCACACACGCACGCACGGACGGGCGGACGGACACACGGACAGAGGGGAAAGCCATAGTCCCCCTTTCGCTCCGCTGAGCGACGGGTGACAATAACTGGAGGAGGCTGCGGCTTCGCAGCAAATTGCAAATTGCAAATCGGTTCGGAATTGCGATCGGTTCGGCGACGCCGGATGCCGGCAAGGTGCCCGACGAGGCACCCCGGCTCGAGGCATGACACGGTCGTTTGTTTCACATGGGCCATGGGCCATGGGGCCTGACCTCATCGCGGACATTACACACTCTGCACGGTGACGTGACGTCTGCCACGGACGGTCGTCCGATCCGGCATCGTCATGTTTCGCCGTTGCCACGTTACGTTGGTTGTTTTACACAGTAAAGGAATACTGTAATCACAAAAATACCAGCGAAAGGCAAAGCAAGCACGCGACCGCAGCACAGGACAAAATGCATATGGCGTCGCCTTTGTTTTGAATGAGAACCAGCAGCTACGCATCGACCCTGAGCTGGCTTGTGTGCCGAGTGGCTCCGCGGCCTGCTTCACTACGGCGTGCTTTACCCAACGTGTCTGAGCAGTTTCACCGGTGGTCGTGTCGTGTCGTCTGTGATGAACGAACGAGCTCAGGGTTCCGTGAACCCGGCCGCCCCGGGGATCGACGCTCGCCTCCGAGTCGTAGGCGTGCCCCGTCTTTCCTCGAGCGGCTGAAGTTGCTTGCTTCTTTATTTTTGGACGATGCAATATACGCAGAAACGACGACGTACAGGCAGGCATTTGCAAATCCATGCACATGTGCACATGCACACGTCGATCGGTTCGTTGACGCCGGATGCTGACGAGGTGCCCGACGAGGCACCCCAGCTCGAGGCATGACACGGTTGTTCGTTTCACATGGGCCATGGGCCATGGGGCCTGACCTCGTCGTGGACATTGCACACTCTACACGGTGACGTGACGTCTGCCACGGACGGTCGTCCGAGCCGGCATCGTCATGTTTCGCCGTTGCCACGTTTCGTTGGTTGTTTTACACAGTAAAGGAACCTTTACACAGTAAAGGAATAATCACAAAAATACCAGCGAAAGGCAAAGCAAGCACGCGACCGCAGCACAGGACAAAATGCATATGGCGTCACGTTTGTTTTGAATGAGAACCAGCAGCTACGCGTACGTACAGTATACTGTACGTACATTTTTTTTTTTTATGTGCTTTTTATTGTATTTTAAATTGTTTTTTAGCTTCTTTTATTGTTAATTTATGTACTATTTTATTTATTTTAAATATATTTTTGAGGAAAAATGTAATTTTTTTCACATCCGTAGGAGTGACGTAAAGTCGCACATAATGACGTTCGCTGAACTGAAATTTACTCTAGAAGAGTGGCGTAAAGTCAGATTTGACGTAGGTCGAAATGGCGTAAAACGGAGTATGACTGTATATACACCTGGTATATATATATATATATATATATATATATATATAAGTTCAAAACACACCTGGTCACAAGTGTGCCGCACTGACCGGGTCCTCAGTCGAGGTCCTCAGCATCATCCAGTTTCGGCCCTTCAACCTCGATACGGTCAGCTAAGGTGGGCCAGCAGGGGCACATACACATCCACATGCAGCAACTACACCTGGATGCGTACATACCCCCACCCCCAGCCAGTGCAAACGCAGACTACAACAACAAGAACACCTCCGCATCCAGAATCCACAGCACCAAACAAACACGGTGGAACACTCAAACACCCACCTTTATACCCTTCACCCCTCACCAACAAAACACACCAGATCATTCATACACACCCATACACACACACACACACACACACACACACACACACACACACACACACACACACACACACACACACACACAACACCAACCAACCAACCACCTACCCTTACAACATACACCACTCAACATACAAAACACACACTCATGCAAAAATTAATTCATGCAAAAAACACACACCCTCACCCACTCACCTATATACACAAAATAAGAAATAATAATAGTAACAAAAACAAAACAAAACAAAAAACACGCACAACCAATCTACACCGTTCGACGTGCCTCCATAAACTTCCTCCATATCCAAAATGAGCCTTTCAAGGCAACCTGGGCCACCTTGTCACACATCCTCCTTCTTTCTGTCCCACACACTCCAAGACGAGCAAGAAATGCAGAAAAGGAATTGCCAATATACCCTCTACACCCCACCTCAAATGACTGACACGAAATATATATACATATTGTTATAGATCGCGGTTAGATGTTATAGACCGAGCGGTGGTGTAAGACCGCGACCTAACAAAACTCACCCGATTCCACCCGAACTTTGGCCGTATCGCACCGTAGCTGCCCAATGGGGAAAAGACAAAGGCGACGAATGCAAAGAGGAAAAAGAAGGCAAAGAAAGGTTTGGAAATACGACTGAATTTATTGGCTATTTACACACAAGCAAAAAGAAAGCAATCAAGGTTTATTTACAACACATAAGACGCAGGTGACACAGGGAAAATACTAGCTTATACAGACTTAATTAACCCAGGACAGAACAAACAAAAGACGGACTCACGCGGGGAATTGCAGGAGGTGGATGGCTGGAGGTGAACGCTTGGTGGAGCCAACGCGGAGCTTGGTGGAGCTGAACGCTTGGTGGAGCCAACGCGGAGCTTGGTGGAGCTGAACGCTTGGTGGAGCTGAACGCTTGGTGGAGCCAACGCGGAGCTTGGGGGATTGGTGTGACGGGTTCTCTCTCCTTCCTTAGTCCCACCCAGTCCAACAACTTCCTCTCGTGCTTCAGGACTCTTTCTCTTTCTTTCTTGGTCCCTCACTCTTTACCACCGACTCCTCACCGCAACCAACGCAACCACTTGACCACCACCTCTACTGACTGACTCTTCACCACTCTGCACTTGACGACCGACTCCCAACCAACTCAGACCAACTCAAAGTCCAACTCCAGGCCTTTCTGTCTTCTGCTCTCCTCTGTAAAAACGCATCTCCTCTGGCCACACCCCTGCCTTGGGTTATATAGGCCCCCGCCCCTCAACCTTTGCGAACCTCCCCGGCCGCTCTTCCTCCGCCCTCTGTAGCCAAACCCCTGGCTCATGGTTGGTCGAGCGGGGCTGGTTCACTCCTCCCCTCTCTGACGAGGTGGGGAAACGCCTTCCTTCCCCCAACCCTGCCTCGTGGTCAATGGCGGCAATTGGATCGGAGGTAATATGGGCAATCGAGGGCTCAGCGGTGACGAGAGGGGATGTAATATGGGATGGAGATTTTGGGGATGGGAAGGAAAGGGGATCTATTCTCTTTCACTGGTGCAATGGAGTATTTCAATTAATGGAAGACACAGCCTTACGCTAATACACATAATAAGGATATAACTGTCAAAAGAAAGGATATATCGTGTCCTGCATGTATGTTTTATGGACTAACTACGGAAACGCCCTTTGACCTTTATACAACCACAAACGGAGGGAGGAGGGGTGATATTTTACAACAACCTTTTACAACAACATTTTACCACAACAACAAAATAAAAAAACATTCTCATATCCACAACACTGCACCCTCCTCCCCTTAGGCACGTCCCGGGCCTATTACTTTTACCTTAGTGTGGCATGTAGGTGTAGTTCCCTCTACTTTTAGCCTGACCCTGAGTGCGACAGTTTTAAAACATAAATAAATGTGTCCCGCTGCTCCATTGCACCCTGCCTAACAGACTTACGCCCACAGTTAACCGAATTGCGGAATGGTCTTCAAACTACACACTGACGGTGGGAAGCATTATTTACACTGACGCTATTTTTATTTACAAAACTAACCCAGGACCTGTAATTGTTCTTTCTTGGGGGGGAGACAGTCTGTTCTGCATCAATGCACCATTAAAGCACCCAAAAACGCACCAAAGCACCCTCAAGCACCAATCGGTGCACAGTCATCACTGTTCATGAATAAAAATAACCAAACAACCCCTAACCCTGCAGGTGTCTCTTGCTCTTCGGCTCCCTCTGCTGGTTATTATTATTTGTCTTCCAGATGTTGTCATTCTCTTTTGCTTTGCTTACTGGCGGCCTATTTGCAATAAAGTGTGCCCAATGTGTCCTTCTTATTTATTTTATTTATGGCCCACAGGGCCGACTATGTGTGGTTCACCTGTGGGGCATCGGTGCCCTGTGGCCAAGGTCCGCCAGCAAGATTTCGGGCCCTCTTGGCCGGTTCCAGCAGAGGGGCCATGCCCCAACCCATGGGGTCCATAAGTGGTGCTCGGCCACAGGCATGTGGTCCATAATGTGGTGCATCGATGCAGACAGCTGGTTCTGGGAATTTCGGGCGCACAATGGCCGACCCACGCACGCTCCCCTCGGCGCCCAACGGCGCACAGGTCATGTGGGAGACAAAAGAAAGACAATTGAGCGAGGGGTAAGGTCACAAGGGTACACATCAATAAGGCAATGCAAGGCGAAATGCGTACGGAGGGCGAAGTGAGAAAGCTCGTCCCTACCGTACGTCACCCCCCTGTTACCTAGCCCACCCTTGCCCTTACCCCATATGTACAAAACCTACACATTAACAATTCGTCACTACTGTCACGTCTTCCCCATATTTCCCCTATACCAAATTCGTCACCACAATCCCTCAACTTCAAAAATTTGCCATCATCAATTCATCATCAATCCTCATAAGGAGGAAGAGATGGAATTACGCACAATGTCACACCCACGTCATGATGCGTCTCTCATTCCAAACATTTGCACAGTAAAAATAATTAAACATGGCATGGTGTGGAGTACCTGTCACCTCAGGTGAGTGGATGCAGATGGTGCGAGGAGATCCTTCATCCTAACTATCCTCTAAATGATTTTAACACACTTTACACTACCCGGGGTCTTTCTCCGGCCAAACCATTGGCCCTCTTACACTATGGGTTCTAAAAACCAATTCCCATTGGCCAAACTGTGGTGCTTTTCAATTTGGGGTCTCACTCCCCCGATTCATCTCCCGGTGCCCTCGCACAATTTCTGGGCTGTGGCGTGTACCTCTCCCAGTGGGTCTACCCACCTGCACACCTCCACCACTGCAGTTGCCACCCGAGCTTACCTAGCTCCTCACCCTAACCTATCTAACTGGGGCAGGCCCCTCCTGGCTCTGTCACCCCACTCGGTGCCCTCTGGCACTGGGCTACCCGGGTCCGTCCTCCGGATCCTCGGGCCCCATCCACAACAACTACTACCGGCTCCCAGAGCCCACCTGCGGCCTCACCTGGCCGACATCCTCACAGTGGTGGAGCGCCCAACCAACTACACACACTAACAGGCTACACGCCCAGCCATTTCCACAACACTAATGCACCCATCCACAGACCATTCTTTCACCCGCACCACAGATGCCAATATCCAACCACAATTTACCTGTACCCTCTACCTAACACTTACACTACCCGCCCCGGGTATCCGTGATGGGGGTCCACTCTTCCCCCATTCACACCTTCGCACCATCCACTCCACTCCACAATTTCCACCATACTCACTCCACGACCATCCATTCCAATCCTCCAGACCATTTATTCCATACACCTGTCTTTCATTCACCTGTTGTTGCACACCTGTGCAATCCTACCTGGTGCCACCTGCACCCTCCTCCTCTTCCTGGACCATTTGGTCAACACAACACGCAATCACCACTACTTCCTCATACACTGCTCCACACACCTGTTCAGTTGCACACCTGTGCAATCACACCTGTTCAATCCTCACACACACGGCATCATCTCAGCTGACTACTCCCCTCTGAAACTTGCGCTTCCCAGTCGTCCCTTTAAACTATTGCGCTCCCACGTCATTATCATCCACACTAATCTACCTGCGTCCCCACTACAGGTATCAGTCACTAACTAAACTTAACGTTACCTAATGTCAATCTTCGCTAGATCCCTACACACCATATCCTAACCCACCCGGGCTAGTTTTCACTGCCATACACCCCATAATCTAGTGCTCCTTTGCCCCCACTGTGAGGGATGGTGGATTTGCCATCCCACCACATCGGGGGTCTCTCTATCAATTTGGCACACCAAATTCCAACCAATTCAAAAATTTTCCATTTACTGCCAATTCTACCCACTATTATTAATTTCGTATCAAATCACTACCATCATCATCCGTCTACTTATTACATCCTCTCGGTGCGCCATGACATCATTAAACTCGGCTTCGCAAAGCCGAGCAATGAATTCGGGTGGTTTGGTTGCCTGCAGGTTGAATCCGTCCGGCTTTCGGTTCAAGGGAGGTGGTTTGGTTGGACCGAGATTCCACGCACCATCTCGGCGCGGCACCTTGCGGTCCCGGGCCCGATGGCTCCATCTCCCCCGGTCGGAACCCCGTCCCCACGAGGGGGCACCGTTCCGCCTCCTCCCACTCGCCCTTGAACCGGACCGGTCGCCTCGCCCGACAAAGCCCGGACTCGACCGTGCGGGGCGGGGCCAAGCCCGAATCGGCAACGACGCTTCGAAGAGAAACGACGCAGCTTCGATCGACGCCGGGCCTCGCACCCAACCAAGCACCCCTCGCACCGAGTGCTCGCATCGGCTATCCGTCGCTCTAACCACTAAACCGGTTACCATCGACGCTTCACTTGCATGCTTACAAGCATACGCTACCCCTTTCACCCTCACAAAACCTGGCGTTCCAACGCCGTCCGTACATTCCACCAACGCTCTCTCTGTTACACACCACACCTCTTGCGCACACTTCGGTCCACACCTCTCCTCCGTTACGTCCTCCGTAACACTCACCATGGGCGTGCACTCCGTATTGCTCTCACTCCCTGTGTCACACCCCGTACACACCGACGTGCATTCTTGCTCGCACTCGGTTTCACTCCCACACTTTATACCACACCCACTCGCCGACGCACACTTTTTTTTCCCACGCGTGCCATTTCCACTCACACGGGACCCTTCACCAACGCCCGGGTGTTTCCTCGATCCCAAGCGCGCGAAAATTCTTTTGTCGCTAAACATCCTCCTGCAAAATCTACCCGCACCATATACAGCACGTCTCACCTTCGGGGTTCTTCTTCCTCCCTGCACCAAAACCTGCAAACTTCCATTTGGATTAGCGAGTACAGCATCAGGATGTGCATTTAGACTTTGAGCAATTTCCATTCCTTCCTCCGATTGTTGCTCTTTTAACTTTAAGTCCCCGGTCTCTCCAATTTCAACTATACCCATAATTTCTTTGTTCACCTCGACGACCGTTGGCTTTAATAAAATTCCCTCTACCTCATCGGTCGCCGGCTTTTCCAAACCCCGGGTCGCGATTTCTACCCCCGTCATTGTACCCGTGCTTTCCTCCGCTTCGCTCAACCAGCGCTTTTCGGCCCGCGTTACTTCCTCGTGCACCCCTGGGACCCTTTCGCCCAACTTGCGGTCTCTGTCCCTCTGCTCCCTTTCCTCGTATGCGGCTCTGTCCCTCGCCATTCCCTCATTATTGGCCCTCATTCCGTTCATTAATATCGCGTCAATTCTATTACTCAATTTCTCCCCCTCTATTCTCAGCATCTCGGTGAATTGCGCCATGAAGTCCCCCACATCAAAGCCCGCTGGTAGTGGTACGGTCACGGGCGCGGCAAAATTTGGTGCCGCTTCACCCACGTGCGTGAGGACGCCATTTTGTGCACCTGATACACCCTCAACCACACCTTCTTTACTCTCCTCCACCACTTTTCCCACTTCTTCCCTGGGGTCCTGGGTCGATTCTACCCCGTCTATCTCTCCCACCGGCATCCCGTCGCCTTGAACAGCCATGGCGCGATTTCAAAATTCGGATTTTTATACAACAAACAAATTTCGGCTTTATAATTTCGAGCGCGTAAACGCGCTCCGGGTCCGATCTCACTCCTCGACACCAATTGTTATAGATCGCGGTTAGATGTTATAGACCGAGCGGTGGTGTAAGACCGCGACCTAACAAAACTCACCCGATTCCACCCGAACTTTGGCCGTATCGCACCGTAGCTGCCCAATGGGGAAAAGACAAAGGCGACGAATGCAAAGAGGAAAAAGAAGGCAAAGAAAGGTTTGGAAATACGACTGAATTTATTGGCTATTTACACACAAGCAAAAAGAAAGCAATCAAGGTTTATTTACAACACATAAGACGCAGGTGACACAGGGAAAATACTAGCTTATACAGACTTAATTAACCCAGGACAGAACAAACAAAAGACGGACTCACGCGGGGAATTGCAGGAGGTGGATGGCTGGAGGTGAACGCTTGGTGGAGCCAACGCGGAGCTTGGTGGAGCTGAACGCTTGGTGGAGCCAACGCGGAGCTTGGTGGAGCTGAACGCTTGGTGGAGCTGAACGCTTGGTGGAGCCAACGCGGAGCTTGGGGGATTGGTGTGACGGGTTCTCTCTCCTTCCTTAGTCCCACCCAGTCCAACAACTTCCTCTCGTGCTTCAGGACTCTTTCTCTTTCTTTCTTGGTCCCTCACTCTTTACCACCGACTCCTCACCGCAACCAACGCAACCACTTGACCACCACCTCTACTGACTGACTCTTCACCACTCTGCACTTGACGACCGACTCCCAACCAACTCAGACCAACTCAAAGTCCAACTCCAGGCCTTTCTGTCTTCTGCTCTCCTCTGTAAAAACGCATCTCCTCTGGCCACACCCCTGCCTTGGGTTATATAGGCCCCCGCCCCTCAACCTTTGCGAACCTCCCCGGCCGCTCTTCCTCCGCCCTCTGTAGCCAAACCCCTGGCTCATGGTTGGTCGAGCGGGGCTGGTTCACTCCTCCCCTCTCTGACGAGGTGGGGAAACGCCTTCCTTCCCCCAACCCTGCCTCGTGGTCAATGGCGGCAATTGGATCGGAGGTAATATGGGCAATCGAGGGCTCAGCGGTGACGAGAGGGGATGTAATATGGGATGGAGATTTTGGGGATGGGAAGGAAAGGGGATCTATTCTCTTTCACTGGTGCAATGGAGTATTTCAATTAATGGAAGACACAGCCTTACGCTAATACACATAATAAGGATATAACTGTCAAAAGAAAGGATATATCGTGTCCTGCATGTATGTTTTATGGACTAACTACGGAAACGCCCTTTGACCTTTATACAACCACAAACGGAGGGAGGAGGGGTGATATTTTACAACAACCTTTTACAACAACATTTTACCACAACAACAAAATAAAAAAACATTCTCATATCCACAACAATATATATATCTGACTTGTAGCAGATAATGCGAAATAAGAAATGTTCATTGCACTGAACATAATGATATATCACCATGGTGATGTCTATGCCTGCCCCTCTGCTCTCTCATCCTCTCTCCTCCACACCTCCCTCCCCCTCCTCACCTCAACATTAATAAAAGTTGATAAACCGTTGGATTGCATTGATATGTTGATGTAGTTCAGACTTTATGGGCAAAATGGCCTCTGCCTGTATCAAAGTTCCCTGTATATCCTCACGTGTCTTTGTGCCTTTATTGGGTTTCTCAGGTCCCTGTATCATGGTGATTAAGTATCCATCTCGTACGTCTGCTCACTCAATCTCTTTGCCTATTTTAACCAGAAAAGAACTGATTGTATTTTGAAATCGGCTAATGAAGCAGCACAAAAACATTGTGGCCTTCATTAGATCAATTAATCAAACAAGCTGCAAAATACTTGTTTTATAAACAGGTTGCTTGACATTTGAAAAGAACGTTATTTATTTAAAGGCTGGTGGAATATGCTTCTCCTCTTTTGTTTGGAGCTCCCTCTCCTCGTCTGTAACCTTTTTTGTTTTCAACGACATATCTCAATCGTACTTGTATTTGTTTGATACATTTGGTTTCTCTCGCTGTCTTGACAACTTTTGTACTTTTTCCCAAGTGCTTCATATTAATTTAATTTTCTTTCTGCATCACAATATCTTAACTCACTTTCAGCTTCCAAATGGCACATGATGCCAACTTTCACATTTCCTTACCACAAAAGCCACAATAACCAATACTGGGCACAGTCAACAGTTCTCCATGACGCAACCTGCTGTTATGCAGGACCTGATGATAAAACCATACAGAATGATATAATTTCACAGAATGGAAAATACATTTTAAAAATAGAGAATATTCAAATTGAAAAAAGGAAGATGTGGAGGAAAGGAGAGAGGTGGGCATTTGGAAGATTCGGAAATAAGGGAAAGTAGCTTGGAATGATCTGTCATTTTGGTCAACCTAACAAATTGATAACTTCATGCAAATATATTACTGGCATGATAGCATAGAGATATGTGCCTGGATTTGAATGCCAACCCGGCTATAAACTGCCACTCTGGTGTTCTGCGTTCTGGGTGAGGCATCAATGTGTGCGCCATCCATCACATGTTGGTTAAACTGGTGGACACATCTGTTGGTAACCCAGCAGGTGGACACATCTGTTGGTCATTGGCGAAAATAAACCTCACGGTGTCTTTTGTAAAGCGGAGGCAAGTCATCACTGGCATCCTGGCTAAATTCCAGATTTGCTGTTCTAACCTATCGGGAGCACTCAACGCATCAGCAGTACTCCCAGCAATGAGGCGAACTCGCAGCCACATGCTGTGCACAATGAATGATGAACTACTTGCAGCACTTTACATTTTCGTTACCTTTGCCACTGAAGGTCGACAGAGGTTATGTTTTCACCCTTCCTTGTTTGTCTACATCTGTCTTTCTGTTAGCAGGATATCTCAAAACATTCTGGACAGATTTCGACGAAATTTGGTGGAAAGGATAGATGTGTGACAAGGACTAATTAATTAGATTTTGATGAGGATCTGGATCCAGATCAGGATACTAGAACTGTTTAAGGGATTCTTCATCATTGAGTAATAGGGCCAAAAACGATATATAGCATACAAAATGTTATGGACAGATTCGGACAAAATTTAGTGAGCAGGTTGGGTGTCTGACGAGGATAAATTGATTAGATTTTGATGAGGATCCGGATCAGAATAATAGAACTGTTTAAGGGATTCTTCACCATTGAGTGATGGGGCCAAAAACGATATACAGCATCTCAAAAAGTTATTTACGGATTTGGACGAAACTTGGTGGATCGATTGGGTCTGTGACAAGGACAAATCAATTCGATGTTGGTGAAGATCTGAGTATGGATTCGGATACGAGAATTCTTTATTTAATCATGTTTTGAGCCTGGTGTTCGCTTAGCGGTTAGGGTGTGGGATGGGATCCTAGGATCCTGGTTTCGAATTTTTATTTTTTTATTTTTTTATTTTTTGTATACTGAATCGAGGCTCGTGAAAGAGCTAACATTTACTTCACAAACAAATCAACCAGACAAACAAAACACACAAAAAGAGGGAGCGGAAAACAAGATGGGGAGAGAAGGGGAAGCACACAAACACAACATTTGAGAGCAGGGAGATGTGTGGAAGGGAGAGGGCTTGGGGGAGGAGGCGTGGGAAGGGGGGTGGGGGGGTGGAGGGAGAAGTATAAAACACAAGGACACCAAGGACTTCCAGGACAGAAATTGGTATTTCAAAAAAGTGGAATTGCGGTGAAATTAGCGGGGGTAGAAAAGATCAAGGTTTTGGATGGGGGAAAGGTAAGAGATGGTGGTGAACAGCAGTTTTAAAGACCTGGAGGGTGGAGTGGGATTGAAGAGAGTGAGGGAGTTTGTTCCAGAGGTGGGAGAAGAGAGGAATGAAGGAGTGAAGGTGAGCAGAGAGTCTTGATTTTGGCAGTTTGACCATAAGAGGGTTGCAGGCAGATCTTGTGCGACCTGTAGGAATATTTGCGGGACAGAGCCCAGAGAGAGCTGGGGGGGCAAGGCCAGAGAGGAGTCCGTAGACGATGGAAAGACCACCAACCTGCCTGCGGTGAGTGACTGAGAGGCCCTTGGAGTTAGCTTCATCGCGGGAGATTCCAATGATTCTGAATGCTTTGGTTTCAACAGCGTGAAGACGAGCTAGGTGTGAGGCAGGAGCACCAGCCCAGAGGGGAGAGCAGTATTCCATTGAGCTGCGGATGAAAGCCTTGTATGTGGTGAGGAGCTCAGGTGTGCCAAGGAAGGACTTCGCACGACGGAGGATGCCCAGTCGGCGACTGGCTTTGGAGGCCAGATTTGAAATGTGGTTTTCCCAGGAAAGATCATGGCAGATAGTGAGACCCAAAAGCTTGAGTGACAGAACTTCTTGGAGAGGATTATTCAGAAAGTGGATGGGAGGGTTGTCCAGTCGGTCTTTTCGGAGAGACATCGTAAGAGTGTGATATTTGTCAGGATTGAAAGACATGGTCCACTTGTTTGCCCAGTCTGTGATTTTGTCCAGGTCTGCAGAGAGTGAGGAGGCAGCAGACTGCCGATCTGAGGGATGAAGAATGGAGCGACAGAGAGTAGAGTCATCAGCAAAGAGATACAGAGGATTTTCAAGAGAGTCAGAGAGATCATTGATGAAGACCAGAAAAAGCACAGGGCCCAGAACACTGCCTTGTGGAACTCCAGCCTGAACAGGAAGAGGAGATGAGAGAAACCCATTCAGGGCCACACGTTGACTACGACTAGAGAGGAAGTCCGCCAGCCATGCGTGGAGATTTCCATGGATACCAAAAGAGGAGAGTTTGGTGAGCAGAGCGGGGTGCCAGACCGTATCGAAGGCACGTGATATGTCAAGGGAGACTGCTCTAATTTCCTGTTTGGCATTGAGGACCTCCATCCATTGTTGAGAAAGCAGAAGCAGCATGTCCAGAGTAGAGTGTCCAGGTCTGAAACCAAATTGATGATCAGAGATCAAGCCATTGGAGAAGAGGAAAGATTTCATATCTGAAGCAATGATGGATTCCATGACTTTGCTGATAATTGGGAGAAGGCTGATTGGTCTGTAGTTGCTGGGATCTGTTTTTGCACCTTTTTTGTGCAAAGCGGTGATGTTGGCAGATTTCCAAGCAGATGGAAGATGACCTTGAGCAAAAGAGAGGGTGAAGAGAACAGAGAGAGGGAGTGAAAGAGCGGAAGAACAGGATTTTAGGACCCGTGGGCTGATGCCGTCAGGTCCAGTTGCAGAATCCGAGTCGAGGGTTGACAGAAACTTTTCCACCTTGTCAGGAGGAAAGGACACAGAGTCCAGGAGCAGCTGGGTACGACTGGGTACGGTGGGTACAGAGAGGGATGGGTTTGGGACAGAAGATTTAGAGGCAAACACATGGCTGAGGCATTCAGCTTTTTCACGTGCGGAGTCAGCCGTGTGGCCATTTGAGGTGAGGGAGGGGATGGAGGGGGAACAAACACCAGAAACAGATTTGACCAGACACCACCAGGATTTGGAAGAGGGAGACAGATAAGAGAGTTCGGTCCTGAGAACGGAGAGATATTGTTTCCTGGCTCTCCTGAGGGTGGGGACACACTTGTTTCGGGCTTTGTGAAAGGAAATGAGATTTCCTTCCGTTGGATTTGCTTTCCAGGAGACGAAAGCAAGTTGTTTCTGGGCAATAGCCTCACCACAAGATTCCGTGTACCATGGACGGGAGGAAGGGTAAGACAACAGAAGACGAGATGGGATAAATCTGTGCATGAGAGAGAGCAGTTTGCTTTGGAAGAATTCCCAGGAAGAATTTATGTCAGAGGCAGTAGAGATGGGAGACCAGTCCAGATGATTGATGGCTGCTTGAAGACCGTGCCAGTTGGCCTGAGTGAAATGCCAGACTCGTCGACGCTGAGGAGGCTCTCTGAGAATGGTCAGAGAGATGTCCACTTTAACAAGCACATGATCAGAAGAGCCGATTGGAGCAGAAGAAGAGCAGCAGACATTTTCAGGGAAGTTAGTCATAACCAAGTCCAGAAGAGAAGATGCTCCGTTGACTGAACAGAGCATCTTCTCTTCTCTGATCGAGAACGGAGTGATCGACCGGGACCTAATCCCGGTTGATCACTAAATTAATGCCAGGGGGGTTGACTCAGCCTGTCATCCTTTCGAGGTCGGCACATTGAGTACCAGTTCACTGGTAATTCCCTGTGTGTCGCAAGAGGCGACTAACAGGGTTGGTGGCAGGAAGGGCTCCGGCCATAAAAGATTGCTTCAAAAAGGGGACCACGGTGCCCGAAAAAGGCCAACCCCTGTTCTGTGGGGGAAAATGGCCTCCAAAGGTGGTTCTTTCTTGTTCTCATGTTTTGAGCAATGTACTATTTGAAAGCAGCATCATGCAACGGTGTTTTTGAATGTTTTATGTTATAAATTGTATTATTTGATTATCACATGAAATGTTCATAAGCGCTGACATGGTACAGGTAGGTGCGATGCACCGAATGGCTTTTTTATTAGTCCCCTACCGATGTACACTGGAGGGGACTATAGGTTTCCACGCCGTCCCTCCGTCCGTCCGTCAGTCTGTCAGTCCGTCAGTCCGTCAGTCCGTCACGCAAAGAACAGTTTTCCGGACTTTTTTTCTAAACGCTTAATGCTAATGATTTCAAACTTAGCACATGGTTTCCTCATGATAGGTTACAGATCGAGTTCGAACTTCACTACGTTTCGATCATTTTCGACAAAGTTATGGCACTTTAAACTTTGTGAATTCTGATAATTCTGATGATCCTTAACTCAGTGCCATTTTAAGTTTTAATTTCCTTTAAAAACCAATTTCTCTGCAATAATAGGACCGATTGAGATCAAATTTTCACCGTAGGAGGGACTCAGTCTGTAGAATATTTTAATGGTAATTATGACGTCACAGGTCACGTGGTTCGGCCGCCATATTGTTTTTCGTGAAAACATGAAAACCCCTTTTTCTCTGCAACGGCTGAACAGATCGAGGCCAAACTTTGCAGGCAGAATCGCATACCCATGACGAACAAAAAAGTCAGCGAGCATGACATCATGCGTCACATGGTTTCAGAGTTATGACGTTTTTAAGCATGAACCTTTAAAACCGAGCTCCTCCCTCATTTTTGATCCAATCGAGGGGAAACCTCACAAATCTGTTCAGCATGTCAGTCGACTAAAATGTCATTTTGGAATTTGCGATAGGGCACGTGGTTTGGCAGATATCGTTAATTAAACGGAAATAAAAAAATTAAAAAAATGGATATCTCTTGAATCGCCAGTACCTCAGACCGTGAGTTGGTAATAATTTATATAATTCACACAGTGCAATACGTGCAGGCCGCTGCACGGAGCGACTTTGCGGGCTTATCAACGAGGCGAGGCGTGACGCACATGTGTCTCAGCATACCTCAGATCAAGTTTGAAAACCAGCATCAACCGTGCATAAATTTGCATATTCGATCATTTTTGACAAAGTTATGGCACTTTGTTTATTCTAGAGTTCTCCTCAAGCCGCAACGCGCGCCCTCAGCCTCGCCTCGCGAACGTCAAAAGCGCGACACAGCGCGCTCTTTCAGGAGGGGTGGAGCCAAGCCGAGCAACATATATTTAGGGTGGAGTGAAAATAGCCCAAAATTTTTTTTTTTTGAATTTTAACTAGCTAGATATGCCAAAAGGTGCCATTCCATCTACAGAGCACTGTGTTAAAATTGTATTCAAATTGAACAGTATTTTGATCTCCCTCAGTAACTTTTTATTTTACTATACTATGGAACATAGTAAAACAGCTCATAGATGCATTCAAATCATAGGTCTATTATAGTTTGTCTCAGAATGTTACAGTCACACAGTTACAATGTGAAGTGTGTGAAGTCGCGCTTCGATTCAAACGATGGCATCATCTGTCACGAGGCGACACGGGCACGGATGAAGCCGTATCGCCTTTTCTTGCCACACACAGCTTGAGCGGCCTCGGTCACGAGTTTCACAGTCCTTTCCACAGCCTGTGTGTGGCAAGGGAATTTAGGGAAGAGGACAGTTGGGGTGACATCCATCGTGATAAGTTCCTTCAGCTCAGGGTCTGACATGCCTCGGATCACGGGAGGCTCCGAGATGGCGCACGCTCCCCAGTCAATTAGGTCGAAGTACTCCACTGCGTCAAAGTTGAGTTTAGCGGGGACCTTGAACCGTCGTATCTGTCCAGTAGGCTGTCTGTCTGTTGCTCTGGCTTTCATCACTCGCCGCAAGCCCCATTCTCGTATTTGAGGTCGATGGTCAGTTATCATGGCCAGGAGTATATTTTCCGGATGTGCAAAGTACGCGTTGCGGTGCATAACAGGGTCAACGATCTTCTTGTGTTTAGCGCTAAGGTATCGTGACTTGATGATCATCTGGTGGATGTGCCTGGCTCCATCTTTGCATGACGAGTGGACTTCGATTGAAAACCACATTGGAGCATACACTCGAATGATATATGTCACCATGGTTTTCAACTTCTCGGGTGGTGTCTTGACGCTGACGTACAGTCGGAGTATTCTATTAGCTGTTGTAAGCCACCGAGGGTGATTCAGGCATCCAGGGTTTCGTAGGGCCAGATCAACGCTGCATTCACCTTCGCTAATGCCATTGCACATTTCCAAGAGATATCGCTGGTCTGTACAGATGCCGCAGCGGAAGTTCATTGGCATGAAGAAGACATACCAGCCACTGCAGTGGACGATTGAAGGTTTCTTCCAGTTGTCGTATAACACCTCCTGTATGTCCCGTATTCACGTTAGTGCCGTCACACCCGACTACATTGATGTCCTCTGTCTTCACATTCCGTTCCTTCAGACTAGCGACTAAAGACTCTGCAATGCTTTTGCTGGATCCTGATGATGGAGTTGTGTGGCTGAAGTACGATGAACCGGGTTCTGCGATGATGCTGACGTGTTCTTCTTTGACTGTTGTTCGGTGATTCTTGTTGTCAGTGCCGTGAACCTGAGTCATGGTGTTATCCTTCCTGCCATCAAAGTATAGTCCCTCTATGACGGTGCAGACATCACTTTGAAGTTCTTCTCGAGTTTTGCTACGTTCTCTGCGGATCTTGCTGCGATCAATTATTTTAGAACGGTGTTTTGGTGAAACTACGCCGAGATCGTGTAGAACTGATGAAGCTAATATAGCAGCTGATCTGTCAGAGACGCCAGTTCGGTCGCAGGCTTTAGCGAGCGAAGGTAGTGAGATCGTCATTTGTTGCTGTTGTCGAACCGGTTTTGGTGTGCTCTGGAGATTAACTGATTCAGAAATATACTCATCGTCAGTCGCGCTATCCACGTAGTCTTCTTCGCTTTCGTCATACGTAGAAGCAATCTGACTTTTGGCATCTTCATAGTGAGTTTTCATTCGTTTGAGATTGGTCTCTTCTCTTTCTGCTTTCCTCTTCAATCTTGATGTCTCTTCTTGATCTATTCCACCAAGTACCATGTTCCTCGGTCCTCTCTGGTCTTGAAGGAACTCTCGCTCTTTTTGCGGCACTTTATGTTCCTTCAAGCAGTTACAGTTAGACACCATGTCAGAACATTTACATTTGCTAAGATCAAACAGATTGTTAGATTTGTCGAGAAAGTCTGTGAGTCGTTGTTTGTAGGTGGCTTGATCCTTTCTTCCCTTGTAGACTTTTAGGATTGAATTGTACTTGTCATGGAAAGATCTGAGTTTTTCAATCGCTTGCGCGTGCGATACCGTTGGAAGAGAGGCCGTTTCCCATACCTCTTGAATTTCATAGCACAGTTTGTGAGATATGTCACCAAATGAAGGGTATTTGCCATTCTCCGTCCTAAGCTGTTGCCGAGATTGAAGGTATCCTTTCATGACATCAGCGTACGTTGGGAGAACGTTAGTTTGGATGTTTCGTGGAGCTCCAAATATCACGCATGTAACTTGATCTCTTGTGACCGCCATCGTTCTGAAAACAAACAAAAACAACTTATTACAGGCTTAACTTAGGGTTTCCCAGACAGACAGACAGACAGACAGCACAAACAACACGAACTCACTCACACGAATTGAAGGAGGGTGGCAGGAGTGCAGCAATCGCCCAAGTGCAGCAAATCGTCTCATCTGGCATAAATAGTCCCAGCCAGTGCTAATATAAACGGGGTGCGTATCACTACGCAGCTCACCAAACCACCCCCGTCGGTGACGCTCCTCAGCCCTGGTTGGCTGGCTGAGGGCTTTGTGGCCACGCCTTTGATGACGCGGGGGTGGGCCACACCCTGTTCTGGCACCCCACCCCCCTTCTTCTCCAAGTCACCTCGTGGTCAATGGCGGATCAAAGCATGTATCACAAAATGCGATACATGTCGAAATGCGATAATATGCCAAAATTTCAATCAGATTGAGGGCGATGAAGGAGTGGTCAGAAATAATTATAATTTTGCAGGATTGTTTCTATGGTCATTTGGCACATTTCCCATATACTAGCTTATAAAAAAATTTAAAATGTTATTTTTACTCCACCCTAATATATATACACATCGATCATTGATCTTGAAAAACAACGTATTTTGTCGTGCTTCTGCTGACCTGTCTGCGAGGTGTATAAATCGAAGTCCCGAGTGCGAATCACAGGTGAGCCCGTCCTGAGGTAATTAGTGATTGGGAACGATTCAGAACCTGTGGGTAAATAACCCTTGGTAATTTCCCCAACAGTTTTCCGGACTATAATTTGGAGTGCGGTAAGTCAAAGCTGTTAATATTCCTTGTGTACAATATGCTGTAATGGTGGACTGTTTTTTAAAATGCTTTCCTAGAATAAGCATCAAGTCAAAAACGTTTTCAATGAATTTTGTTTCCATTGGCACAATTCTTCATATGAGGCAAGAATACATTGAATTCACATAGTTTACCAATAAATCAACAACACATCTAGGGAGGTTGGAGTGTCACTTTACCATATGCTTCTGTGCGTATAATCTGTGTGAATACTTCTTTAAATATGTATCTGATACTCTGCCCTCTTAGCAGTATACACAGTACGCGTCGGAAGTAACCCCGCTTCCACGGTCCGCGGATAACCTGGTCAGGATAACCTGGTCTCATCATCCGCGCCCACATTCAACCGTGCATAAATTTGCATATTTAATGAGGTTCGTCTGTCACACTTTGGTTTCGTGCGATAACTCCACCAAACATTGGCTGATTTCAACAAAATTTTGGACACACGTGTCTCAGCATAACTCAAATCAAGTTTGAAAACCAGCATCAACCGTGCATAAATTTGCATATTTAATTAGATCCGTCTGTTCGTCTGTCACAATTTGGTTTCCGTACGATAACTGCACCAAACATTGGCTGATTTCAACAAAATTTTGTACACACATGTGTCTGAGCATAACGCAGATCAAGTTTGAAAACCAGCATCAACCGTGCAAAAATTTCCATATTCGATCATTTTTGACAAAGTTATGGCACTTTGAACTTTGGTAGGGGACATGTATTGCAGCGCAATACTCAGAATGCTTGTTTGTCTGAGTTTTCTTGTCGGCTACGTTCTCACATCCATATCACCAGCTTGCATTTTGTGTCCTCCTGCTAAGTCTAACCTCAACCCGGCTTGCATGTTGCTTGGCACATGGCTGCTTGTTCTCCTGTGACTGGAAACCCCTCTGCCATCTTCTTTTGTACATGCAGTCAGAACAGGAGGAGTTAGAAATGGTAAGCTGAGCTCAGCACAACCCCAAATCGATTGCAATAACATTGCTAGCTTTTACTGTAGTACTTTATGATGCAATATTATTATTTTATTTTTTTTTGCGTGAATTACACTTATAAGCATTTTCACCTTAATTAACTGACTTATAGGTATAAACTCTGTTTCTTTATCTTCAGAACCATCGGTTGGTCAGTTCTCAGCAAGTTTTGCAGGCCCTGGCAACACCGGTGGTTTCTATGGCAACACCAAGTCAACATTGTGGTTACCAATCAAATTATGGTAACGGTAAGCACATTTTCCTTATTTTTTAAGCATATATATGAGTGCAAGAGAAAACTACCATGTACATGTAAGAATATCTCTGTATTCTCAAAACTTAATTGAATAAATTAATGGTGATGGTAACTTAATGGTGAGGAGCTTGGACTAGCATAGCAGAAGTTGTACATCTGGCGGAAGATGACGGTATTAGGTTTTGTGTTATAAGCTGAGCTTCAGAATTACCATTGGATTAATTGTTGGTTAAAAAACACATTTGGGGAGGAAGTAATCTGCTTGATTCCTGGCCTGGTCAACGTGGTGCGAGTTCACACTGTGGTTCACACTTCTGCCGTTAGGGCATTTGGGATGGACACTAAAATGGTACCAATGAATAGGCAGCACTGCCCAAAAATCTTTCAACTTGTATGTAAATAAAAGCCAAACAAGCAAAATTATATGACCCACCCTGACTTCTTTTGTACCAGACTACTCAATGTCAAGTGCAGACCTGAACACACTCTCTGGCTTTGGAACACCAACAGGCCTTCATGTGGCATCACTGTCCAGCTGGCACCAACACCAACAGCAAACTGGACAGCATTCAACAAACAACCTTACACAACTTCAAGCGTAAGTATAATGTGAGCTAATTCTTGGGTGCTACAACAAATATTAGATATATATGGATAGGTTTCCTGGGGCCTGACTAGATGTGTGAAACCTATTCTCAGTGTGTGCAGCTCTGGACACCTATCGCTGCAGTGCAGCCCTTGTGTCAGCGTCAAATCAGAACCAGTGTCACCGCCGCGAGATCGTGCCACACCCTCCGCCAGCAGTGGCTACCCCATGCAAATGCCAATTGGTATCGGAGGGCACCCGGGGCCTCAAGATGCATGCGGTCGCTCTCCAGCTGAGTGCCTAAGTAACAGTTCCTATGAGGGCTGCAGCGATCGCGATGAGCCATGCCGGGCCGACTATCTCGGCCTAGCTCGTTCAGCAGGCATGCTCGGGCCTCTAGAGCCAGGCGACGTGCCTGCCGTCAAACGGCTGCGGCTAGCTGAGGGCTGGGCGACATGAGTAACACTGTGTCAGTGGTGGTTTATTTCCCTCCTTCCTTCGAGTCCTCTCTCTTTTCCCCAGCCTCTCCCATTTACCCCTTTCAGTTTCACTTACCACCGATGCTGAGATTCGCTGGTTGTTGAGGTTGCAATCTGCGGGTGTTTGAAGGGCACTTTAAAATCGTAACAATAAAGTACTATTGGAGCAGTGATAACATAAATAATCTTTCATGTAAATGTCTGGAAAGTAGACACACGGCAACCAGACCACAACACCAAGCGGACGGTTAAGCAGCTGAACCAAATGGTGGATTCAGTGGGTTTTTTTCTTTGAAACAGTGTTACCTCCTACATTGTTCGCAAACTTGTGTTTTATGCTCTTGTCATTGGCAATGTAAGATCTTGCCCAAATTTATCCTTTTGGTCGTGCTTTTTGAGGTCGTCTTCTATCCCCATCTTACCGCAATAGGACAAATCACCTGGTCCCCTTCCCATCGATTCATGTTAGAGAGGTGTGAAAATAATTAGATTACAGTGTAGGGCAACGTGAGCGTATGTGGAGAGGAGGGAGCAGCTTGGTCGGCAATGGCTTGGATTTGTTCCTGTAAATGTGGCTTATTCTGCACTGCAATTCAGAAGGCTGGAGATGGACTTGCAGCGCACGTTCTTTAGACCTGCACTTCGTTGCTGCACTATTTCACGACCCCCAAATCCCAGTGCTTGGCCGCATTTGCACTCTGCTGCATCCTCTGTGGCTGAACAACCTGTTTGATGAAGCAAAATGGCTGCAAAATGCTTCAAGAGGACCGACAGTGCAAGAAAGTGTAAAGTTTGTGCTTCATTTTATTTTGTTGTTGTTGTTGCTGACATGTTTTGAAAGAAAAGATTGTTGTCGAAAGCAAGGGTAGAGAATGAAGAACACTAAATAGCTTCGGCAAAGGAGCGTTTTCGCAAAAAATAATTTGGCGATAATTGTATATAATTTGATGGTGGAGTCGAAAGGGTTTGGCGCTTAAAATTGAAGTTGGTGTCGGACAATTTGAGACGGATGTCAGACAGTACTGGGCTGGATACACTCACGGGATTCGTTAGCACAGCCGCGCTACTGGGTGGTGCTACTGTAAATTTTCAGGGTCTTACCCTGGAGCGACAAATTTGCTGCATGTCAGCAGCGAGGGTTTATTTTTTATTTTTTGGTCTTAATGTTATACATAATTATATTATTGTTTTAAAACAGTGTTTTTGATCACATCATCACGCATTTTGAGACTTGCAGTAATTTCCCACCATTTTGTTATTTTTCCTTGCTCTCGGACTCTGTCGAACTCCAAGTCTGTGGACGTAGTTACCATTCATCCTGTCTATAAGGAGCACGATATGTTAAAAAAAACAAAACAAATCATCATCCTAGTGGTCTGTCCATAAAACTTTGCCCTTATTTGATTTCCGATTAAGAAGGCACGAACACTAACGAACTGCACGGAGGATAAATTGTCCCTGAGCACGAGGGTGTATAGGATCTTATGACAACAGGTTCCTCTTATGTTGTTTTTATTTTACACAAGAGTTGTGTATGAATTGTATATTAGCACATATGACTGGTATACATCTGTATATGATTCGTATATGCTTATTCCAACTGTTCCGTAAGATTTCACGCTTGACTTTCTCAATGGTCCGAGCAAAGATTTTCCGAAATTCGCTCTTCCTTATGGCCATAAAACTAAGTCGACCTAGTCGACTAGTCTTTCATGACTAGACTTTCATGAACCATGTGTGCTGCGGTAGAACCAGCAGTCAGCATAACTGGGTTCACAGTCACCCTCTCATCTTTTCGCCACGCTGCAGTGTGTGCACCTGTTGGCTTTCAGGATCTAGTTTGACCTTGTATAACTTCGAGGAGTATGGGGTGGTCTGGCCTCACGAGGGGATCTTGCCCCGAGACGGAGGCAGAAGGGGCTTCACACGGTGAAGATGGTACACGGTATCGTGAATCGCTCAGTACCACCATTGCTTCCTATCAGTGCCCTTCATGGTTGAAAAACTCACGTAATCAAAGCCTAAGGCCCAGAGTCCAACCGTTTTATAATAACTCTCGGCCAGATTGCCCACTTTGAATGTTTTGTTTGGCTTTTAGCATTTCATAATGTTTTTATTTTGTTTCTTTATTTTTGTTTTTTTTTGCCTGGTAGTACATTTTTCGTTCTTTTTTTGGTTTTGATGTGCATGTAAGAATGAAGTGCTTAAGTTACTGCAGAGGATCCAAAACCTTTTAAGCTGTTTGTGGCACACGAGCTGGACCTCGCGGCCACCGACGGAGCTGTTAAAGTAAAAAAGAAAAGAAAAGATAAAACAATAAAATGTGAAAGGTCACTCAATCCAAAAGCTATCTTTGATGGCGACAGATAAAACTATCTCCTCCTTTTATCGTTGTAGCAATATTTTTATGGGAATATACGAGATATTGTACCGTTGTTAAATTGTACCGTTTGTATTCTGCGTTCAAAATAATAAAATGGATTGCCTTTATTCCCCCCTTCCCCTGAGTGGCTGGCCATGTTGAGTGCTGCCTTCACTTCTACAACTGAATATTCCCACATGCACTTTAGAGTTCCTCTGCCTTAGTGATTGGTGGTCAAAATCATTTACGTACACACAATTTCAGGTTTCCCAGAATCCAGGCCGCCAATCAAGTCTTCTTCTTAGTTACGGTACAAGTGTGAGAGGCACCACTCGTACGTTATGTAATAATATCCAGAAAAAAATCATCATGGACAAAGAAGAAAACAGATATTCCAGTGGAATATAAACATGGGTTATGTGTTTATTTCATTATATAAAAAGATACAGTTCTTGTTCATGAAACTTTTGTAAAAAAATAATTGATATTAAGCAAATACAATATGATTTTGTCACACGGTTAAATGTTTCAAGAGCCAAAGTGTGAAAGCTCGAATTGAATCCCACATTTGAGACTTTTATATCGATCACTAATATAAGCCAATTCTTCTTTCATAAACAGCTCATGAATGTGGGTCGCATCATTTGCTGGCTTTGCCACCGATACAGTGCCCCCTGTAGGTTAGAGAAGGAATTTGTAATCTGTTCATGGTGATGATGATAGTTCGCCAACTCTTTTGCGAAGGACACCATGGGATCTTTAACATCTACTAACTAATGCCGGTAGATGGGATACCCGCCTTCACATCCTTCCAATGGATGCTGCACAAAACGTTTATGCTTTGCCTTGGATGCGAGACACCAGGATGGCAGTTTATATCCGGGCCGAGATTTAAACCCAGGCTTGACAGGTCAGAGGTGAGTGCGTGTACTTCTAGGGTCGAGGCTATTCTGCTAGCCCTACTGGTTGGTGGATATTCACCAATTACAACCAGGTTTTTTTGCAAACGTGATGGGTTTGCAAGAATTTCTAATGTTGTGACGATATGACATAACGAGCTTGATGCAGTAAGTTGATGGGACATCAGAACTGGGACTAGGCCTCTGTATATCCCTACATAGTGTTTTAGCTGTTCTGATAGAAGCACGCCATGAGGAATACATTCAGGGCTTGCATATGGTGCCTTTATCGTGATGGAGTTCAACACTAGGCCAAAGGCAGACGTTGCCTTTATGGCTGTGGTTATAGTAGCTGTATATATATATATGTCTATGGGTTATTGGCACGAAATACAGGTAGAAACTGTAAACTGGAAGCTTGCATTTACACTACACAAGTGAACAGGTAGATAGATAAACATGCAAAAAGCTTTTTTTTTAAATGCTTGTGATGCATTAAATGATCTAAGTGATGCTGATATGAAATATTTTGATCAAATTTAAAATGCCCATCACATTGGCCTACTTGTAGATTGGTGGTGCCACCATCGCGTCCTACAGATGGCACTCTCAGGCTATCCATTGTTTTTATTAAAACCATCACACTAGTTTCTAGGATCGCACTTTCCAGTGATATGGAGTTTGAAAATTGACGTTCATCGGTTTCCCTTGAGAACTAACCTGACCTGAGTGAATTGAATACTACGGTTAGTGCAGAAATTGATGGAAGAAGTTTCGGGAACTGAGTGGCGTGCTGACGAGGAGGGGAGTGTCGTTGAAGCTGAAGGGAAAGATGTATGCTGCATGTGTGAGAAGTGTCATGCTTTATGGGAGCGAGACATGGGTAATGAACGTAGAACAGCAACGAAGGTTGGAAAGGGTGGAAATGCGAATGGTTCGGTGGATGTGTGGAGTATCGTTGAGAGAGAGGAAGACAAATGATGAATTGTGAAAGACGATGGGAATGGAGCCTGTGATGGATGCTGTGAAGAGGAACAAGTTGAGATGGTTTGGTCATGTGTTGAGGAAGGATGAAAGTGACTGGTTGAGAAGAGTGATGGAAATGAATGTAGAAGGAAGTAGAGGACGGGGAAGACCGAGAAAGACTTGGCTAAAGATGGTGGAAGAAGAAATGCGGGCAAGGGGGTTAACAAGGGGAGATGCAGAAAATATGGCAAAATGGAGAAGATCGTCATGGGGACCGCAAGGCTAACCCCCGCTCTAGCAGGGAAAATGGCCTTAAAATGCCTGTTGTTGTTGTTGGTTAGTGCAGAAATTGGGGGAACTTTTTTTTATTACAGTTAACGTGAACAAACATTGGGCATGACCCATTAGTTTGATTTTACCAGTACAATAAATGATGAGCGATATAAAGAAATAAAGCACAACCAACAGCAACTGCTCACACAGGTCAACAGGTGGTTGAAGATGATTTCAGAAGGTGGTTGCCTCGTAGTTCAACTTGCTTATGAATTGTTCTCTCCACCCTTCATTTGCAGGACAGTGTGCTGCCTTGTCTCAGCCTCATCGTCCTCCTTGCTGTCTTCAGGCAGCTGCAGAAAGTCAAATAATTAATTTTCTACCATTGAAGTGTTGAAACTATGTCAAAAGCAACTGTTTTGTCATTTTACCACAAGCGGATATCTCACAATTTTAGGCTGGTGTCAGCTGATAACATTCACCGGTGGATGCTAAAAGTCCCACATCCTCTTTCAAAAAGAGTAAGCTATTGTGTGCTGGTTCAGGGGTAAAATCCTAAATTCCAGGTCCGATCTGATGGGGATACTGCATCGGTCGAGTAGCCGCACCCTTAGAGATCATGCAAGGCAGTATAGCCAGGTGCGTACACATGAACGAATTCAAGTCGGTTTAACGTATTCTGGAACGCTTCACTCTCTGCTCACCTTCACTCTTTCATTCCTCTTTCCTCCCACCTCTGGAACACAGTCCCACACTCTCTTCAATCTCTCTCCTCCCTCCAGGTCTTTAAAACAGCTGTTCACCGCCATCTCTTATCTTCCCCCATCCAAAACCTTGATCTTTTCTACCCCCGTTCATCAATCCCAAACCTACCTCCTTCAAATCCCCTGTTTTCTTTCCTGAAATCCTCTGTAGTGTCCATATTGTTTATCCTGTGTACCCCCCACCTACCCTCTCTTCCACAGATCTCCTGATGTCCCTGTTCCCTACTGTTGTTCTATGTGTTATCTCTTACACGAGCCTCGACTTAGTATACAAAAAAGAAAAAACGCTTCATCTTACCAGACTTGCACATTAAATTTGGCCGGTTCTGGGTGGTACTTTTTGCAGTTGTACGTTGAGAAACTTCTTCACACTCCCATACATGCTGGGTACACACACTCCCATACATGCTGGGTACACACACTCCCATACATGCTGGGTACACACACTCCCATACATGCTGGGTACACACACTCCCATACATGCTGGGTTCACACACTCCCATACATACTGGGTTCACACACTCCTACACATGCTGGGTTCACACACTCCCATACATGCTGGGTACACACACTCCCATACATGCTGGGTTCACACACTCCCATACATGCTGGGTACACACACTCCCATACATGCTGGGTACACACACTCCCATACATGCTGGATACACACACTCCCATACATGCTGGGTACACACACTCCCATACATGCTGGGTACACACACTCCCATACATGCTGGGTTCACACACTCCCATACATGCTGGGTACACACACTGCCATACATGCTGGGTACACACACTCACATACATGCTGGGTACTCACACTCCCATACATGCTGGGTACTCACACTCCCATACATGCTGGGTTTACACACTGCCGTACATGCTGGGTTCACACACTCCCATACATGCTGGGTACACACACGCCCATACATGCTGGGTTCACACACTCCCATACATGCTGGGTTCACACACTCCCATACATGCTGGGTACACACACTGCCATACATGCTGGGTACACACACTGCCATACATGCTGGGTTCACACACTCCCATACATGCTGGGTTCACACACTCCCATACATGCTGGGTTCACACACTCCCATACATGCTGGGTACACACACTCACATACATGCTGGGTTCACACACTCCCATACATGCTGGGTTCACACACTCCCATACATGCTGGGTTCACACACTCCCATACATGCTGGGTACACACACTCCCATACATGCTGGGTTCACACACTCCCATACATGCTGGGTACACACACTCCCATACATGCTGGGTACACACACTCCCATACATGCTGGGTACACACACTCCCATACATGCTGGGTTCACACACTCCCATACATGCTGGGTACACACACTCACATACATGCTGGGTACTCACACTCCCATACATGCTGGGTACACACACTCACATACATGCTGGGTACACACACTCCCATACATGCTGGGTACACACACTCCCATACATGCTGGGTTTACACACTGCCGTACATGCTGGGTTCACACACTCCCATACATGCTGTGTACACACACTCCCATACATGCTGGGTACACACACTCCCATACATGCTGGGTTTACACACTGCCGTACATGCTGGGTTCACACACTCCCATACATGCTGTGTACACACACTCCCATACATGCTGGGTACACACACTCCCATACATGCTGGGTTTACACACTGCCGTACATGCTGGGTTCACACACTCCCATACATGCTGTGTACACACACTCCCATACATGCTGGGTACACACTCCCATACATGCTGGGTACACACACTCCCATACATGCTGGGTTTACACACTGCCGTACATGCTGGGTACACACACTCCCATACATGCTGGGTTTACACACTGCCGTACATGCTGGGTTCACACACTCCCATACATGCTGTGTACACACACTCCCATACATGCTGTGTACACACACTCCCATACATGCTGTGTACACACACTCCCATACATGCTGGGTACACACACTCCCATACATGCTGGGTACACACACTCCCATACATGCTGGGTTTACACACTGCCGTACATGCTGGGTTCACACACGCCCATACATGCTGTGTACACACACTCCCATACATGCTGGGTACACACTCCCATACATGCTGGGTTTACACACTGCCGTACATGCTGGGTTCACACACTCCCATACATGCTGTGTACACACACTCCCATACATGCTGGGTTCACATACTCCCATACATGCTGGGTTTACACACTCCCATACATGCTGGGTTCACACACTCCCATACATGCTGGGTTTACACACTCCCATACATGCTGGGTTCACATACTCCCATACATGCTGTGTACACACACGCCCATACATGCTGGGTTCACATACTCCCATACATGCTGGGTTTACACACTCCCATACATGCTGGGTTCACATACTCCCATACATGCTGGGTTTACACACTCCCGTACATGCTAGGTTCACACACTCCCATACATGCTGGGTTCACATACTCCCATACATGCTGTGTACACACACTCCCATACATGCTGGGTACACACACTCCCATACATGCTGGGTTCACACACTCCCATACATGCCTGGTTGATATTTTTACCACATTGAGTACAATAGCAGTGAACTACCCTCATCATTGTGATAGAAAGAGCTGCATTGTAAATAACGCTTACACAGGACTGGGCTGGATACAATCTTTCCATACTTTGGAGGCCTCTTTGTATACATTTAAAGTTTGGATTAGGGCATGATTAACGGGACTTTCAGGCATTTATCAGGAGGAAAAACAACCAGTATGTGGCATTATGGGACTTTTTGAACACTGCATCAGGCCTTGTTTTATATTCGGTAAGGTTTCAGATCTTTATTACATAATTAGGCTTTAGACCCTGTATTCGGCCTTTGTTTTATATTCGGTAAAGTTTCAGGTCTCTAACGCCATTGAGAATCTGTGGAAAGACGTGAAGATTGCTGTTCATCAACGCTGCCCATCCAACTTAACAGAGCTTGAGCAAATCTGCAAGGAAGAATGGGAGAAACTCCCCAAACCCAGATGTGCAAAGCTAATACAGACATACCCAAGAAGACTCGACGCTGTAATCGCTGCCAAAGGTGCTTCTATGAAGTATTTACTCTGGGGGTCGAATACTTATTTAAATTAGATATTTCTGTGTTTCATTTTTAATTATTTTGTAAACATCTCTAAAAAAAATCCACTTTGCCATTATGGGGTATTACGTGTAGATCAGTGACAAAAAATCTCAATTTAACCTATTTTAAAATGAGGCGGTAACACAACAAAATGTGAAAAAGTTAAGGGGTGTGAATACTTTCTGAAGGCGAAGTAAATGCGAGTTGCACAATTGTGTCTGAACGGGGTAAACGTCATAAACGCAGCACATACAATGCTGAATGATTTTTCTTTTAAGAGCTCTTGGGTCGAGACATTGCATGCAGATGTCTAAACATATCGATATTCACACAATTTTGAGTTATTTCCATTTTTTTTGTGTACATGGGGTGGTCTATCGGGTCAGAGTTCACACACCCACCTGAAAGTAAAAAACAATATAACCACGAACTATTTAGTCAATTCTGTCAAGATAGAATGATCTTTTCGTCGATTTACTTCATCGAGAAGCCTTAGCAGTCTGAACAGTTAATTATGCTGCCAAAGGACATCCACAGCGAACCCCATAAATATTTGACGCTCTATTGGGAACAAATTCCCTTACAAACGGAGCCTTGGACTCCTTACTAATGCTTCCACTCACTTTTCATGCACATGTGAGGCTTGCATACGTTCTGCCAATGCCTTGTGTGACATTCCTCGCAAACTCCCTAAATATTCCACAGTCTATTGGGGAATTAATTACCTTACAACAACGGCCTGTTATCTGCTACAACAACAACAACCTGGTTATCTGCTAGTTACGTTCAGCTAGGCTTTATACCCTGCATCAGGCATTTGATTTGTATTTGGTAAGGCTTTAGGTCTTTATTATGTTAGGTTAAGCTTTAGACCTTGCTTCAGGCCTTTGCTCAAGAAGTCCAACAGGACGACGGGACTCTGATGGAATTTCACGCACTATAAATTATGTATATCCTTCCATCCTGTTCAGGCTGCATTACTCATGACCCACCGAGACGGAATAAGGAACGACCTGTCAAGCAACGATTGGGCATATCCTGAACCCCAATGTTTCGTTTACCAATGCTCTCCATGAATATCTTATTTTCATGGCAAAATCACCAGAAGAGAAAGGTCTCGGCTGTGTGGTGGCAAGGAGGCAGACTTCAAAGTTCAAATATTCCACATTCCCCAGGCAGTGATGGTTCTATTGTCAGCTTTATGTTGGATACCTCTCAGTGGGGGCTCAGTGGGGTTTACAAAAATACCAGTTCAGAATCGCAGTGGCAAACTTTCCAAATGCTTGGTAACATTGCTGTGGAGGTTATTTTTAAAATCGTTGCCATGAAATGTTAATATAATTATTCTCTCCAATGTTATGCATTATTTACATAAAACAAACAACCGTGGGTTCGATTTAAATATAGGGACTTATTTAATACTTCAGCTTGGAATTTGGTGAACAAAAGCTAGTATTTAGTCTGGATAACATATATTTGTTATATATGTTGTTATCTGGCTCCTAATGTCTTTGTCTAGCTTGCACATGTTATACGTACAAACTCTTCCAAGAATATTAGTTAATAGCAGGTACCCGTGGAAATTCCACGTAATGTAGAATGTAACTTCAACAATATTATGTAAAAGAATAGTAAAGTACTCAAGTACTCAACCCAAGTACTCAACCTCCCCGACTCCCCAACCACAATTCCTCAGCTTCCAACCCCAAGTCCTCAACCCTCCCCCCCCCCCCCCCCCCTCACCTGACCCCAAGGCTTAAATCCCCTTCCCCACTACAAGTCACCAATGTATTTGGATTTGTCCATTTATGTCAGATATTCACCTCTTTCATCGACAATCTAGATCCTCTATACACCAGTCTTACCACACACCTTTACCTCTGTCTCTCAAGCATTAACTTTCAATCCCTGCCTCTCTAAGCTGTCTTGCCATTTTAGCACTCCTCGCAGCTCTTCCTTTGACAAGAGCTATTACAGTTCTCTATCTCAGATGTCACTGAGCACTTCCATCAAGGTTACAAAAAGGAAGAGACAGTGCAAAACCATGGAGTAGACCAACCTCCATTCTAGAAATATTGAGTGGAGGTTGGTCTACACCAGAGTTCTGCTCTATGTCCCTTCCTTTTTGTAACAGTTTCAGTGATGGACGTGCTGAGTTCGCAACTCCACTCCCAACCCCAAGTCCTCAACTCACTGCCACTCCACACCCAAAGTCCTCAACCCCCACCCTCCCAAAACAAAGTCCTCAACCCTCCACCCTCCACTCACACCACAAGTTCTGAACAAAAAAGCTTCAACCTCCATCTCCCAACTCTATATCCCCTCTGGGTTTGTGCTTTATGGTCCTTGGTCGAGTAGTTAAAGAGAAAATCGTTGGAAAGTCAGACAGAGAAACAAACAAGAAATATGTCGTACATAGCACGATACTTGCAAAATCCCTAAAATAAGCTGTTGGCCTATGATGAGCTCAAAAATAATTGGTGATTGAATTCAGTGACTTGGTATGCAAATGCTCTTATACTTTCAAGTCAATCAGATGAAAATTGAGCATTTTAGAAATTTGGCCTATGTTGACCTTTTGGCCTATGTTGACCTCAAAAATACTTGGTGGTTGAATTTAGTGACCAGATATGCAAATCCTCTTCAAATTTCAAGTTAATCAGATGGAAAATGAGGCTTTTAGAAATCTGGCCTATGTTGACCTTTTGGCCAATGTTGACGTCAAAAATAGTTGTGGGTTGAATTTAGTGACCAGATATGCAAATCCTCTTCAAATTTCAAGTCAATCGGATGAAAATTGAGGATTTTAGAAATCTGGCCTGTGTTGACCTGTTGGCCTATGTTGACCTCAAAAATAGTTGGTGGTTGAATCCAGTGACCATATATGCAAATCGTCTTCAAATTTCAAGTCAATCGGATGAAAATTGAGGATTTTAGAAATCTGGCCTAGTGTGGACCTGTTGGCCTATGTTGACCTCAAAAATAGTTGGTGGTTGAATCCAGTGACCATATGCAAATCGTCTTCAAATTTCAAGTCAATGAGGCGAAAATTGAGGATTTTAGAAATTTGACAAAGTTGGTGACCTTTGGCCTATGTTGACCTTTTGATCCCAGAAACAATAGGCTTTTTGCTTATGACCAACTCTACAATTTGCTGAAGTTTCGTGAAGATCGGTTGAAAACTGTGACATGTAGGAGACTGACATACAGACAGACATACAGACAAACAGAATAACACACAAGACCAACCAATATATTTGAAAAATCTTCGATTTTCGCAAGTAACAACCAAACAGAATGAGGCTAAATAGAAGAGGATAAAATGTTGGTTCAAATCATTTTCAGACTTCACATTGAGTGGCACCATTTTATAATCATGATTCATAATATCATGATTTAATTTTTCATAATTTATAATTATAATTTATTATAATTATTATAATCATAATTTTTTCATAATTTCATAATATCATGATCATAATTCATAATTTAATCACTGAATGATTAAATAAAAATACTTTTACAGACCAGTTTATCAGCACACATTTTTCTACATGAGCGTTATCCCAAAACATATGCATCCTGTTTGTAAGTGTTTGTTACAACACAACTTATCCTTACAAGATTGGCCACTTCCCTGTGATATTTGCTTGAATCAGAGGTTTTTAACGGGAAATCAGCTCAGAATGTCATTGATCCCTCCCTTGCAGTTGGAATTGTTGAAAAACATTCCTATTTTGAAATGATACAAAAATCAATGTATGATTTCAAAAAGAAACTCCAACCAAGTTGGAATTCAAGGATATAAGCACAACGATACTTGTATATGAGTCATTTTGGTTCATCCTATCCGAGCCATTTTCCACTCCTAATTGGAACTTCAATATTTGAACCAATATAATTTTATTTTCTGTACCAATTATATTCTGCATTTAACATGATCTCATTTAACATACACATACACTGGGCCTTTGGCAGACATGGTGATGTGATGGTTACAGCATCCACTGTAGGTCTGGGAGGTTGGCTGTTTGAACTCCGGTCGACTCATACCAAAGACTTAAAAACAAGCTGCTTCCTTGTTTGATGCTCATATTTAAAAAGTATAGAACACGGACAAACAACCATAGGTTGGCAACCATATTACAGGCTCGATGGGTTTCATGGCCTCCTCCTGCGTTTTAGTCCTCCTGTCATTGAAACTCATACTATCCCTTTCAAGTAGACATAAATGTGGGTGTTGAGCTTCTGCGTGTTTCATAAAACCTACTCGTTGAAATCAGAAGTAGTTGCTCATTTGTGATTTCAAAAACTCAGTATAAATTGTGATAGCCAAGTTATTCTCTCAGCAGGAAATTTGATCAGCGACCCGCTACACAGTGGCCTAGGTGTCTACCTGTGAGCAGGATATCTCAAAAAGGTGTGGATGGATTCCGATGAATCTTGGTGGATAGGTTGGGTATGTGGCAAGGATGAATCAATTCGATTTTGGTAAAAATCCGAACTGGGTCCCGGATACGAGAAGTTTTTAATTTTTTTAAAGTGATTCTTCACCATTGAGAGATAGGGCCAACAACTATATACAGTATACAGCACGATATGTCAAAAAGTGATAGACGGATTCGGATAAAACTTGGCAGACAGGTTGGGTGTGTGACAACGACAAATTGATTTGATTTTGTTGAAGATCTGGATCCGGCCTATCAGTGGGATACAGAACGTAAATTGTTCAACCTGGTGGAGTATTGTGCTCTAGTGATTGCCATTCTAGTTATATTAACATCTATGTTGGTGGATATAATGTCACAGAGTAAGCACAATGCGGTGAAGTCATATATGGAATGATACCGGATTATTTTAAAGAGGGAGTAGGCATATTAATCGACGCATAGCAATACTGAACTATTCCGATCACGTGATGCAGAATCATACTTTATTGAAACATACCCTGGTATGATGAGTCGTCAGTCTTGGTTAAATTGTTTATCATATCTTTACTGGAATTTTCTCTCATATCTGTAACACGGATAACCGCATTGTGGTCACAACCTGCAACAAAATCTGGTAACAGGCTGATTGGGAAACACGCATTTAAAGCGCTATTAAAAGATGAACTGCGCAATTGGGAAACACGCATTTAAAGCGCTATTCAAAGATGAACAGCACAATTGGGGAAAAAACGCATTTAAAGTGCTATTTAAAGATGAACAGCGTAATTGTGAAACACATTTAAAGCGCTATTCAAAGATGAACAGCGCAATTGGGAAAAACGCATTTAAAGCGCTATTCAAAGATGAACAGCGCAATTGGGAAAAAACGCATTTAAAGTGCCATTCAAAGATGAACAGCGCAATTGGGAAAAAACACATTTTAAGCGCTATTCAAAGATGAACACTGCAATTGTGAAACACAAATTTAAAGCGCTATTTAAAGATGAACAGTGCAATTGGGAAAAAACGCATTTAAAGCACTATTCAAAGATGAACAGCACAATTGGGAAAAACGCATTTAAGGTGCTATTAAAAGATGAACAGCGCAATTGGTAAACACGCATTTAAAGCGCTATTCAAAGATGAGCAGCGCAATTGGGAAACATATTTAAAGCGCTATTCAAAGATGACAGCGCAATTGGGAAAAACGCATTTAAAGCGCTATTCAAAGATGAACAGCACAATTGGGAAAAAAGGCATTTAAAGTGCTATTCAAAGATGAACAGCGCAATTGTGAAACACACATTTAAAGCGCTATTCAAAGATGAACAGCGCAATTGGGAAAAAACGCATTTAAAGTGCTATTCAAAGATGAACAGCGCAATTGGGAAAAAACACATTTAAAGCGCTATTCAAAGATGAACACTGCAATTGTGAAACACAAATTTAAAGCGCTATTTAAATATGAACAGTGCAATTGGGGAAAAAACGCATTTAAAGCACTATTCAAAGATGAACAGCACAATTGGGAAAAACGCATTTAAAGCGCTATTAAAAGATGAACAGCGCAATTGGTAAACACGCATTTAAAGCGCTATTCAAAGATGAGCAGCGCAATTGGGAAACATATTTAAAGCGCTATTCAAAGATGACAGCGCAATTGGGAAAAAAGGCATTTAAAGTGCTATTCAAAGATGAACAGCGCAATTGTGAAACACACATTTAAAGCGCTATTCAAAGATGAGCAGCGCAATTGGGAAAAACGCATTTAAAGCGCTATTCAAAGATGAACAGCACAATTGGGGAAAAGGGCATTTAAAGTGCTATTCAAAGATGAACAGCGCAATTGTGAAACACACATTTAAAGCGTTATTCAAAGATGAACAGTGCAATTGGGAAAAAACGCATTTAAAGCGCTATTCAAAGATGAACAGTGCAATTGGGGAAAAAACACATTTAAAGCGCTATTCAAAGATGAGCAGCGCAATTGGTAAAAAAACGCATTTAAAGCACTATTCAAAGATGAACAGCACAATTGGGAAACATGCATTCTTGGACACCTCTCACGGACAAATATCCTTTGGAGCGTCGAATTGATGACAAGCTTATAGCTTAGCATCAGTGGGTGCAGAAGACACACTGTGTCCATCCATGTATGTGTACCTGTTCACCTCATCATGCAGCATAAAACCTTCTAATGAGCATTTCAATGTGCTCCGTTGCAACTTGAGTTTTAATGGAGAGCAGTGCATTTTCAGAAGACTTGACCCTTCTTACAAACCACCGAGCAAGAATATTATTTCCCTCATCACTTGTCTGGTTTCCATGTTTGTTTGTACAGTATATATGTGTGGATTCTTCACAGCCACATACAGTAGTTTTGTTCTGATCAGAATAAAGTGTTTCGTCAAGATGCTCCTGACAGGAAAGATGGCACAAGATGCCCTCCAGCCCCTGCAATACCACCGTTATACGTATAACCACCCCTGCCACCACCAACCTGATATAGCCACGTTGGTCATGGTTATAAATGTTAAATATCCTGGACATCGGATCTCTTCTTGACAGGTATGTCGGCAAATTTCAAATGAAAAAAGTTAGGATGTGCTCATTTGGGGGACAGGGGAGGTAGATGGGAAGGAGAGGGGTTGTGGTAGGGATAGAGCATCCTCCCCACCCTATTTGAATGGATGTTTAGCTATGCTAATCACTCATTGTACTGGACACTAACATGCACTACATGACCAAAAGTATGTGGACACCCGAACATCGAACATCTCATTCAAAAATCATGGGCATTAATATGGAGTTGGTCCCCCCCTATGCTGCTATAACAGCCTCCACTCTTCAGGGAAGGCTTTCCACAAGATGTTGGAACATTGCTGCGGGATTTGCTTCCATTCAGCCACAAGAGCATTAGTGAGGTCAGGCACTGATGTTGGGCGATTAGGCCTGGCTCGCAGTCGGCGTTCCAATTAATCCCAAAGGTGTTCGATCGGGTTTGAGATCAGGGCTCTGTGCAGGCCAGTCAAGTTCTTCCACACCGATCTCATAAAACCATTTCTGTATGGAGTTCACTTTGTATACTCGGGCATTGTCATGCTGAAACAGGAAAGGGCCTTCTCCAAACTGCTGCCACAAAGTTGGAAGCACACAATCATCTAGAATGTGCTGTAGTGTTAAAATTTCCCTTCAATGGAACTAAGGGGCCAAGCCCGAACCATGAAAAACAGCCCCAGACCATTATTCCTCCTCCACCAAACTTTACAGTTGGTACTATGCATTCAGGCAGGTAGCATTCTCCTGGCATCCGCCAAACCCTGATTCGTCCGTCGGACTGCCAGATTGTGAAGCGCGATTCATTACTCCAGAGAACGCGTTTCCACTACTCCAGAATCCAAAGGCAGCAAGCTTTACACCATTCCAGCTGATGCTTGACATTGCGCATGGTGATCTTAGGCTTGTGTGTGGTTGCTCGGCCATGGAAACCCATTTCACGAAGCTCCTGACGAACAGTTTTTGTTTTTTTTGTATACAAGATCGAGGCTCGTGTAAGAGCTAACATTAATCACAAAAAAAGAAACTGACATACAAAACATACAATAAATGAAGTGGGAGACCAGATGGGGAGAGAGAGGGAAACACACAAGTACAACAGCAGAGAACAGGGACATCGGGAGATCTGTGGGAGGGAGAGGGCTTGGGGGGGGATGCATGGGAAGTGGGGGGGGGGGGGGGGGAGAGGGGGATTGACGTATAAAACACATGGACACTGCTAGAACTTCCAGGAAAGAAAGAAGTCGGTATTTCAAAAAAAGTGGATCTGGGGTGAATTAACGGGGGTAGAAAAGATCAAGGTTTTGGATGGGGGAACATAATAGATGGTGGTGAACAGCTGTTTTAAAGACCTGGATGGAGGAGTGGGATTGAAGAGAGTGAGAGAGTTTGTTCCAGAGGTGGGAGTAAAGAGGAATGAAAGCGTGAAGGTGAGCAGGGAGTCTTGATTTTGGCAATTTCACCAGAAGAGGGTTGCTGGCAGATCTTATGCGACCTGTAGGAATATTTGGAGGACAGAGCACAGATAGAGCTGGGGGACCTAGGCCGGTTAGGAGTTGGTAGAAGACAGAAAGACCACCTACCTGTCTGCGGTGAGTGAGTGAAAGGCCCTCGGAGTTAACTTCATCGTGGGAGATTCCAATGATTCTCAAAGTGCTATTCCTGGTGCCTGGAAAGCAAACAGCATTGGAGTAACCCCTTGACGTTTCAACAGCGTGAAGCCTAGCTAGGTATGAGGCAGGAGCACCGGCCCAGAGGGGAGAGCAGTATTCCATTGAGCTGCGGATAAAAGCCTTGTATGTGGTGAGGAGCTCAGGTGTACCAAGGAAAGACTTCGCATGATGGAGGATGCCCAGTCGGCGACTGGCTTTGGAGGCCAGCTTGGAAGTATGGTTTTCCCAGGAAAGATCATGGCAGATAGTGAGACCCAAAAGCTTGAGTGACAGAACTTCTTGAAGAGTATTGTTGAGAAAGTAGATGGGAGGGTTGTCCAGACAGTCTTTTCAATGAGACATAGTGAGAGTGTGAGATTTGTCAGGATTGAAAGACATGTTCCACTTGTTTGACCAGTCTGTGATTTTTTTCCAGGTCTGCAGAGAGTGAGGAGGCTGCAGATTGCCGATCTGAGGGATGAGGAATGGAGCGACAGAGAGTGGAGTCATCAGCAAAGAGATAGAGAGGATAAAGAGATAGTGTTGATGTGCTGCCGTTGCTTCCAGAGGCAGTTTGGAACACGGCAGTGAGTGTTGCAACTGAGAACAGACGATATTTACGCGCTATGCGCTTCATCACTCGGCGGTGCTGTTCTGTGAGCTTGCGTGGCTTACCACTTCGTGGCTGAGCTGTTGTTGCTCCTAGACGTTTCCACTTCACAATAACAGCACTTACAGTTGACCGGGGCAGCTCTAGCAGAGCAGAAATTTGACGAACTGTCTTGTTGGAAAGGTGGCATCCTATGACGGTGCCACGTTGAAAGTCACTGAGCTCTTCAATACGGCCCATTCCACTGCCAATGTTTGTCTATGGAGATTGCATGACTGTGTGCCTGATTATATATATATCTGTTAGCAACGGGTGTGGCTGAAACAGCCGAATCCACTAATTAGAAGGGGTGTCCGCATACTTTTGGTCATTTAGTGTAAAATGCTCGGCTGATTTTACAACACGTGTTACCTATTGGCTTTTACTTATATTAGCACATATGAAAGGTAAAAACGAGGACATTGTTTCATTCATTATAATGCATATTATATGGCTATATGTGGACCTAATGCCCAGAGAAGCATCCATAAACTTAGGATGTCATACATATGCAAACGATGGAGCATTTGGGTACATATTATAGGAGAACCAGCCCCAATAGTGTGCAGCAGAAATGCTTCTGCAACATGACAACGTGAGTCACTTTACGTGAGCCAGAATATATCAAACGGCATTGTAAAATTACGATAAATTAACTTCTGCAACCACTTTACAGCTCAGGACTTTCATCATCCAGGTTATGTCATAGAGGAGAGCATTCACACCCCTTGACTTTTTCACATTTTTGTTGTGTTACAGCCTGAATTTAACATAGTTTAAATGGATTTTTTTGTCACTGATCTATACATAATACCCCATCATGTGAAAGTGGATTTTTTTTGACATTTTTACTAAATAATAAAAAATGAAACACAGAAATATCTAATTTAGACAAGTATTCAACCCCCTGAGACAATACTTCAAGACTTCATAGTCAATACTTCATAATCAATACTTCACTCGTCGTTTGGCAGCGATTACAGATTCGTGTCTTCTTGGGTATTATGTCTGTGTCAGCTTTGCACATCTGGATTTGGGGAGTTTCTCACATTCTTCCTTGCAGATTTGCTCAAGCTCTGTCAAGTTGGATGGGGAGCGTTGGTGAACAGCAATCTTCAAGTCTTTCCACAGATTCTCAATGGGATTCAACACTAGGCTTTAGCTGGGCCACTCAAGGACTTTCAAGTTCTTGTTCTGAAGCCATTCCAGTGTTGCTTTGGCTGTATGCTTGTGGTCATTGTCCTGTTGGAATGTAAATCTTCGCCGCAATCTAAGCTCTTTTTCACTCTAAAGCAGGTTCTCCTCAAGGATTTGCTTGTATTTGGCTCTATTCATTGTTCCCTCTATCCTTACAAGTCTCCCAGTCACTGCTGCTGAAAATAATCCCCGTAACATGATGCCGCCAACACCATGCTTCACAGTAGGGATGACGTGTTAGAGGGGTGATGAGCTCCACTGAGTTTCTGCCAGACGCATTGCTCTGCATTCAGGCCAAGGAGTTCAATTTTTGTCTCATGAGACCACATAATGTTTTGCATCATGCTCTCAGAGTTTTTCATGTGCCTTTTTGAAAGCTCCAGGCATGCTGTCATTTGCCTTTTTCTCAGGTGTGGCTTCTGTATGGCCACTCTCCCATAAAACCTAGATTTGTGAAATGCTTTAGAGACTGCTGGCCTTCCCGCACGTACTCCCATCTCAGCCAAGGAGCTCTCTAGTTCTGTCAGAGTGGTCATTGGGTTATTGGTCACCTCCGTCTTGCCCGGTTGCTCAGTTTGGTTGGACGGCCAGCTCTAGGAAGTGTGGCAGTGTTCCATATTCTTTCAAATTCCAAATGATGGAGCTGACTGTGCTCTTAGGAACTTTCAACACTCTAGAAATTGTTTTATACCCTTTCCCAGATATATGCCTCCTGACAATTCTATCTTAGAGTTCTAAGGGACAGTTCCTTGGAGTTCAGGGTAGAGTTTCGTTTCTGACATGCACTGTCAACTGTGGGACATTCTCTAGAAAGGTTTACTTTGCACTCTTTCTAAATCAAGTCCAATCAAATTTTTTTTTTTTTTTTTTTTTTTTTTTTTGTATACAAGATCGAGGCTCGTGAAAGAGCGAACATTAATCACACAGAAAGACAAACTGACACATAAAACATATAACATAGGGAGCGGTAGACAAGATGGGGAGAGAGGGGGAAGGACACAAACACAACATTTGAGAGCAGGGACCGAGAGACATGGAGACATCGAGAGATCTGAGAGAGGGCGAGGGCTTTGGGGGGGGGGGGGGGGGCGTGGGAAGGGGGGCAGTGGGAGAGGTATAAAACATATGGACACTGCCAGGACTTCCAGGAAAGAAGTTGGAATTTCAAACAAGGTGGATCTGGGGTGAATTAGCGGGGGTAGAAAAGATCAAGGTTTTGGATGGGGGAAGATAAGAGATGGTGGTGAACAGCTGTTTTAAAGACCTGGAGGGAGGAGTGGGATTGAAGGGAGTGAGGGAGTTTGTTCCAGAGGCGGGAGAAAAGAGGAATGAAAGAGTGAAGGTGAGCGGAGAGCCGAGATTTCGGCAGTTTAACCATCAGAGGGTTGCTGGCAGATCTTGTGCGACCTGTAGGAATATTTGGGGGACAGAGCACAGAGAGAGCTGGGGGTGCAAGGCCGGAGAGGAGTCGGTAGAAGACAGAAAGACCACCTACCTGCCTGCGGTGAGTGAGTGAAAGGCCCTCAGAGATAGCTTCATCGCGGGAGATTCCAATAATTCTGAAAGCTTTGGTTTCAACAGCGTGAAGCCGAGCTAGGTGTGAGGCAGGAGCACCGGCCCATAGGGGAGAACAGTATTCCATTGAGCTGCGGATGAAAGCCTTGTATGTGGTGAGGAGCTCAGGTGTGCCGAGGAAGGACTTCGCACGACGGAGGATGCCCAGTCGGCGACTGGCTTTGGAGGCCAGCTTGGAAATGTGGTTTTCCCAAGAAAGATCATGGCAGATAGTGAGACCCAAAATCTTGAGCGACAGAACTTCTTGGAGAGGATTGTTGAGAAAGTAGATGGGAGGGTTGTCCAGTCGATCTTTTCGGAGAGACATAGTAAGAGTGTGAGATTTGTCAGGATTGAAAGACATGTTCCACTTGTTTGACCAGTCTGTGATTTTGTCCAGGTCTTCAGAGAGTGAGGAGGCAGCAGACTGCCGATCTGAGGGAAGAGGAATGGAGCGGCAGAGAGTGGAGTCATCAGCAAAGAGATAGAGAGGATTTTCGAGAGAGTCAGAGAGATCATTGATGAAGACCAGAAAAAGCACGGGGCCCAGAACACTGCCTTGGGGAACTCCAGCCTGAACAGGAAGAGGAGATGAGAGAAACCCATTCAGGGCCACACGTTGACGACGACTAGAGAGGAAGTCCGCCAGCCATGCGTGGAGATTTCCATGGATACCAAAGGAGGAGAGTTTGGTGAGCAGAGCGGGGTGCCAGACCGTGTCGAAGGCACGTGATATGTCGAGGGAGACAGCTCTAATTTCCTGTTTGGCATTGAGGACCTCCATCCATTGTTGAGACAGCAGAAGCAGCATGTCCAGAGTAGAGTGACCTGGTCTGAAACCAAATTGATGATCAGAGATCAAGCCATTGGAGAAGAGGAAAGATTTCATATCAGAAGCAATGATGGATTCCATGACTTTGCTGATAATTGGGAGAAGGCTGATTGGTCTGTAGTTGCTAGGATCTGTTTTTGCACCTTTTTTGTGCAAAGCGGTGATGTTGGCTGATTTCCAAGCAGATGGCAGTTGACCTTGAGCAAAAGAGAGGGTGAAGAGAACAGAGAGAGGGTGAGATAGAGCAGCAGAGCAGGATTTTAGGACCCGTGGGCTGATGCCGTCGGGTCCAGTTGCAGAATCAGAGTCGAGGGTTGACAGAAACTTTTCCACCTTGTCAGGAGGAAAGGACACGGAGTCCAGGAGCAGCAGGGTACGACTGGGTATGGTGGGTACAGAGAGGGATGGGTTTGGGACACAAGATTTAGAGGCAAACACAGAGTTGAGGCATTCAGCTTTTTCACGTGCGGAGTCAGCTGTGTAGCCGTTTGAGGTAAGGGAGGGGATGGAGGGGGAACAAACACCAGAAACGGATTTGACCAGACGCCACCAGGATTTGGAAGAGGGAGACAGATAAGAGAGTTCGGTCTTGAGAACGGAGAGATATTGTTTCCTGGCTCTCCTGAGGGTGGACACACACTTGTTTCGGGCTTTGTGAAAGGAAATGAGATTTCCTTCCGTTGGATTTGCTTTCCAGGAGACGAAGGCAAGTTGTTTCTGGGCAACAGCCTCACCACAAGATTCCGTGTACCATGGACGGGAGGAAGGGTATGACAACTGAAGACGAGATGGGATAAATCTGTGCATGAGAGAGAGCAATTTACTTTGGAAGAATTCCCAGGATGAGTTGATGTCAGAGGTGGTAGAGATGGGAGACCAGTCCAGATGATTGATGGCTGCTTGAAGACCGTGCCAGTTGGCCTGAGTGAAATGCCAGACTCGTCGACGCTGAGCAGGCTCCCTGAGGATGGTCAGAGAGATGTCCACTTTAACAAGGACATGATCAGATGATCCGATCGGAGCAGAAGAAGAGCAGCAGACATTTTCAGGGAAGTTAGTCATAACCAAGTCCAGAAGAGAAGATGTTCCGTTGACTGAGATCCGGGTCGGGAAATTGACAGATTGTGTCAGTCCCAGTGAGTCGCAGAAGTCCTTTGCTGAGGAGCCATGGCTGGTGAGAGAGGTACCCACACCCAGCCAACTGGCATGATGACAGTTGAAATCACCACATATGAGGAAGAGAGAGTTGGGATGAGTAGATAGAAGTTGGTCCATATCATCAGACAGCGAGATGTAGATGGAGTCATCACTGTTTGGTGGACGGTACAACACACATATGAACAAGAGGTGGGAGCGAAGGGGAAGCCGTAGCCAGAGGTATTCCTGGGGGTGAGGTGGAGAGAGTGCAGTGCAGGGCGAGTGAGGAAGAGAGTTTTTGATAAAGATAGCAACCCCGCCTCCAGGATGAGGCTCAGGTCTATCATACCGGAGGAGGGAGTAGCCCGGGAGAGATACTATGGAATCAGAGACATCATAAAGGAGGAAAGTTTCTGTTAAGCAGATCACGTCTGGTTTGACAGAAGCAACCTGTATGGAGAGATCAGTTAAGTTTGAACGAAGGCCCCGGATGTTTGAGGTCCATACCGTTAATGAAGAGGAAGGGGGAGCATCAGATACAGAACAGGGGGGAGGAGGGGTAGGGTAAGATGTGGAAGAGGTGGAAGAGGTAGGGAGAGCTGTTGAAGGTGTGTCAGAGATTTCAGAATAGCTTGGAGAAAGGGAAGGATGGGGCGGACAAAAGGTTTGATGGTGATTGGGTGAGCCACAATGAGGTGTTATTTGAGGAGGGGGAAGAGCGAGGCAGAAGGTTGGGGGAGATGGAGGTGAGAGTTTGAAGGGGGAAGAAGCGGGGAGGACGCTTTGAGGAGGGGGAGTGAGCGGGGGGAAATTGAGAAGCAATGAGGGTGGGGAGATTTGAAGGGGAGGGGTGAGGGGGGAGTTTGGGAGGGAAGGGACAAGGGGAGGGATTTGAAAGGGATGGGATATGGGGGAGATTTGGAGGGGAGGGGTGAGGCAGGAGTCTAGGAGGGGAGGGGCGAGGGGGCGTCTTGGCGGGGAGGGGTGAGGGGGTAGTTTAGGAGGGAGGGGGCAAGGGGGGAGATTTGAAAGGGATGGGTGATGGGGAAGATTTGGAGGGGAGGGGTGATGGGGAAGATTTGGAGGGGAGGGGTTATGGGGAAGATTTGGAGGGGAGGGGTGAGATTGGATTTTTGAAAGTGTACGATTTATGGGAAACGAACATTTATTGCAAAATGAGTTTCTTGTGACCTTCGAGTTAAAAATACGTTTAAGGACGCTGGATGGAGGATGGAGTGCAGGAGAGTTTAGGGAATGTAGAAAAAAGGCACTATAGGAGATGGATATTTTTTTTGGGATGAATTGATTTGGTGAGCAAGTCGAAAGCAGCCTTTTAAAGAAGAAGAAGAAAAAGGTGTTATAAAATATGACGGAATACATAACTTGAGGGGAAAGTGTAAACATTGAAGGTTAATGAGTGAAAACTATCTGGGGAAATGGGGGAGAAACACGTGGTCGAAGAACGAACGAACGAATACGAATGAATAAACGAATGAGAACAGAGAAGGAAATGTTTTTTTTTTTTTTGTTTGTTTTTTTGAGTTGAGATTTACACAAGGAAGTAGGCTATGGGTGAAAAGCCTGGGAATACAGAGAACGAAAGTTATTGGATCACAAAAGACGGACCGCTGAGAGAAAAACAAAGCCTCAAGGTTGTACAGTGCACACTGTACAAGGCCTTGCTCGCGACACGGCAAACAGACGATCAATTTATGCAAGATAAACACCGAGAAACAACCAAAGTTGCACACAATAACTTCACACACCGAAAGATAAATACAGTTTCGACAAAATACAATTGTGAACAGACTTAACTTCGAAAAACGTGGAGACCGTGTGGAGCTTCGAAAATCCCTGCCGCCGTCTCCAAGATCTCGCGAGATCTTTTGGCAAACATCCGCCAAAAGCAATTGAATTGGCTACAGGTGGACTTCAGTCAAGTTGTAGAGACATCTCAAGGTTGATCAAACGGAATTGAATGCACCTGATCTCAATTTGTGGTGTCAACGCAAAGGGGTTAAATACTTATTGACTCAAGACATTTCAGCTTTTAATTTTTAATCAATTTGTAAAAAATTTCGAAAAACAAAAAATTTCACTTTGACATTTTGGGGTATTATGTGTAGATCAGTAACAAAAAAATTCTTAATTCAATGGACAGAATAGAGGGAAACTTGAAGAAATAAGGGATGTGGGGAAGAATGGGTGCTCGGATATGATACGTGGCATTTTCAAGATGGATACAGATGCAAACTCTCAGGAAGGAAAAATTAGAAATTTGAAAAGAGATGAAAAGGCCTTGGGGAGCATTAAAGGACTTTCCACATTCCCAACTGAAGAGGCATTCTAAGGAATTTCTGGCCCTTGGCAGGGACTTTGTCACATTAACGTTTTTGTGATTAACTCCAAACCATACATTTTCCACTCTTGTACTTGTTAACTATTTCATTCAATACAGTATGAGCCTCATCTGACGTATTCGGTAAGGATTTAAAGATTAAAGTACTTGTTGTTCATGCATGACAGAATTATGTGACATGCTTTGAGATAAAATAAAATTGACAGTTGCTAAATACTCCTTGATGCCGCCAAACTGTCACTTGATTTGTTACAAGAGCTTTGATGCCACCATATTTGTGGGCAACACTCACCTCCCAATACAGGTGATCACTGAAGCAGTTTGGGTCAGAGGGTTGGCCCCACCATGGTAACCGCAAGATAAAACCTGTAGTGGAGAGAGTGAGAGGAGGGTAAATAGGATAAAGATTCGTTTCTTTTTCTTGCTGTTTAAGTGTTTGCTTATGGAATAAACTTTAAGCCAAAAGTACACAACACTATAACCAAAGAACAAAGTGACCATCACAACTATAAAACAGGTATTTTCGATTTCTGACACAATATTAATTATTATTGGTGCGATTCAAAATATTTTGGAGTGTTGAAACTCCAAAATGCATGACTTGCAAGAAAACAGTATAGTTTAATTGACCATTGGTAGGGCTGACATGATGACCCAGAGGAACGCACACTCGCCTTGAAGCTGTCTAGCCTGGGTTCAAATCCCAACCCAACTGTAAATTAGCTGCCATTTCACAGGCAGGGTGATTCATCAATGTGTGTGCTGTCCCTCGGATGGACTTTAAACTGGGCGTCCTGTCTGCTAGCATGGGTTGGTGGGCGTTACAGATCCCACGGTGTCCTTCGTTAGGAGTAGGCAGAGCTATCGCTGCCACCACGAATACATTGGTAATTACTGCCATAACCAGCCTAATTACTATCCAGAGGACACCGCATCAGCAGCACAGCTGTGCCCTTAGCCAATGGTAGCAATAACATGCAGCCTTATGCAACAGAAGAAGAAGAATAAGAATAAGAAAGCATTGGTGCAATGTTGTCATGTCATGCAGACGACTACCCACATGTCAAATTTAATATTTTATAGTGGGACATAAAAGTGGGCTTAATTTTACACTTATACCAAAGCTTAAACAAACCTGATGCACTGATAACGAAGAAAGAAAAAGTTGGATTGGACCTTTGAAAAACTGCTTGGAGGATCAATACTGCCTGGAGGATCAATACAGCTTGGAGGGATGGTTTTGATCTGCCTGGAGGGATGTTTTCTGCCTGGAGGGATGCTTTTGATCTGCCTGGAGGGATACTTTCTGCCTGGCTGTACAACCCTAACATCCGCCAAAAGCAAACATCTGCAAAAAGCAAACATCCTCCAAACGCAAACATCCGCCAAAAGCAAATATCCGCCAAAAGCAAACATCCGCCAAACACATACATCCGCCAAAAGCAAACATCCGCCAAAAGCCTACATCCGCCAAGAGAAAACATCCGCCAAAAGCAAACATCTGCGAAATGCATACATCCGCCAAAAGCATACATCTGCCAAAAGCAAACATCTGCCGAAAGCAAACATCCTCCAAACGAAAACATCTGCCAAAAGCAAATATCCGCCAAATGCACACATCCGCCAAACGCTTACTTCTGCCAAAAGCAAACATCTGCCAAAAACAAACATGCGCCAAAAGCTAACATCTGCGAAACGCATGCATCCGCCAAAAGCAAACATCCGCCAAAAGCAAACATCCGCCAAACGCAAACATCCACCAAAAGCAAACATCTGCCAAACGCATGCATCCACCAAAAGCAAACATCTGGCAAAAGCAAACATCTGCCAAACGCATGCATCTGCCAAAAGCACACATCTGCCAAAAGCAAACATCCGCCAAAAGAAAACATCCACCAAACGCAAATATCTGCGAAAAGAAAAACATCTGCCAAAACAAACATCCAACAAACGCAAACATCCGCCAAAAGCAAACATCCGCCAAAAGCAAACATCCGCCAAACGTGTACATCCGCCAAAGGCGTACATCCACCAAAAGCAAACATCCCCCAAACGCGTACATCCGCCAAAAGCAAACACCCGCCAAAAGCAAACATCCGCCAAACACAATCATCCACCAAGCGTGCGCATACATCCACCAAAAGCAAACATCCACCAAAAGCATACATTTGCCAAAACAAACATCCAACAAACGCAAACATCCACCAAAAGCAAACATCCACCAAAAGCATACATTTGCCAAAACAAACATCCAACAAACGCAAACATCCGCCAAAAGCAAACATCCGCCAAAAGCAAACATCCGCCAAAAGCAAACATCCGCCAAACGTGTACATCCGCCAAATGCGTACATCTGCCAAACGCATACATCCGCCAAAAGCAAACACCCGCCAAAGGCAAACATCCGCCAAAAGCAAACATCCGCCAAACGCAATCATCCACCAAGCATGCGCGTACATCCACCAAAAGCAAACATCCACCAAAAGCATACATTTGCCAAACGGATACATTTGCCAAAAAGCAAACATCCGCCAAAATCAATCATCTGCCAAACGCATGCATCTGCCAAAAGCAAACATCCGCCAAACGCAAACATCCGCCAAAAGCAAACATCCGCCAAAAGCAAACATCCGCCAAAAGCAAACACCCGCCAAAGGCAAACATCCGCCAAAAGCAAACATCCACCAAGCGCGCGCGTTCATCCACCAAAAGCAAACATCCGCCAAAAGCAAACATCCGCCAAAAGCAAACATCCGCCAAAAGCAAACACCCGCCAAAGGCAAACATCCGCCAAAAGCAAACATCCACCAAGCGCGCGCGTTCATCCACCAAAAGCAAACATCCACCAAAAGCAAACATCCACCAAAAGCAAACATCCACCAAACGCGTACATCCACCAAACGCATACATCCGCCAAAGGCAAACATCCACCAAATGCAAACATCCGCCAAAAGCAAACATCCGCCAAACGCATACATCCACCAAACGCATACATATGCCAAAAGCAAACATCCTCCAAATGCATACATCCGCCAAACGCATACATATGCCAAAAGCAAACATCCGCCAAAAGCAAACATCCGCCAAACACATACATCTGCCAAAAGCCTACATCCGCCAAGAGTAAACAACCGCCAAAAGCAAACATCTGCCAAATGCATACATCCGCCAAAAGCAAACATCCACCAAAAGCAAACATCTGCCAAATGCATACATCCGCCAAAAGCAAACATCCACCAAAAGCAAAAAGCCGCCAAAAGCAAATATCCGCCAAAAGCAAACAATCGACAAACGCATACATCCGCCAAACGTGTACATCCGCCAAACGCATACATATGCCAAAAGCAAACATGCGCCAAATACATGAATCCACCAAAGGCAAACATCTGCCAAAAGCAAACATCCGCCAAAAGCAAACATCCGCCAAAAGGAAACATCCACCAAATGCGTACATCCGCCATAAGCAAACATCCACCAAAAGTGTGGATCTGCCAAATGCGTACCTCCGCCAAAAGCAAACATCCACCAAAAGCAAAAAGCCGCCAAAAGCAAACATCCACCAAAAGCCTACATCCGCCAAGAGCAAATATCCGCCAAAAGCAAACAATCGACAAACGCATACATCCGCCAAACGTGTACATCCGCCAAAAGCAAACATCTGCCAAAAGCAAACATCCGCCAAATGCAAACATCCACAAAAAGCAAATATCCGCCAAAAGCAAACATCTGCCAAAAGCAAATATCTGCCAAACACATACATTCGCCAAACGCAAACATCTGCCAAAAGTAAACATCCACCAAAACCAAACATACGCCAAAAGCAAGCACCTGCCAAAAGCAAACATCCACCAAATGCATACATCCGCCAAAAGCACACATCCGCCAAAAGCAAACATCCTCCAATCGCAAACATCCGCCAAAAGCAAACATCCGCCAAAAGCAAACAACCGCCAAATGCATACAACCGCCAAAAGCAAACATCCACCAAATGCGTACATCCGCCAAATGCGTACATCCGCCAAAAGCAAACATCCACCAAACGCGTACATCCATCAAACGCGTACATCCGCCAAACGCATACATCCCCCAAACACATACATCTGCCAAAGGCAAACATCCACCAAAGGCAAACATCTGCCAAACGCAAACATCTGCCAAAAGCATACATTTGCCAAACGCATATATCTGCGAAAAGCATACATCCGCCAAAAGCAAACAACCGCCAAATGCATACAACCGCCAAAAGCAAACATCAGCCTAATGCATACATCCGCCAAATGCATACATCCGCCAAAAGCAAACATCAACCATACGCACACAGCTGCCAAATGCATACATCTTTCAAACGCATACATCCGACAAATGCATATATCCGCCAAACACATACATCCGCTAAAAGCAAACATCCGCCAAAAGCAAACATCCACCAAAGGCAAACATCTGCCAAACGCAAACATCCGCCAAAAGCATTCATTTGCCAAACGCATATATCTGCGAAAAGCATACATGCGTCAAAAGCAAACATCCGCCAAAAGCAAACAACCGCCAAATGCATACAACCGCCAAAAGCAAACATCCACCAAATGCGTACATCCGCCAAATGCGTACATCCGCCAAAAGCAAACATCCACCAAACGCGTACATCCACCAAACGTGTACATCCATCAAACGCGTTCATCCGCCAAACGCGTTCATCCGCCAAACGCGTACATCCGCCAAAAGCGTACATCCGCCAAACGCGTACATCTGCCAAACGCATACATCCGCCAAACGCATACATCGGCCAAACACATCCATCCGCCAAATGCATACATCCACCAAATGCATACATTCGCCAAACGCAAACATCCGCCAAAAGCAAACATCCGCCAAACGCATACATCCGCCAAAAGCAAACATCAACCATACGCACACAGCTGCCAAATGCATACATCTTTCAAACGCATACATCCGACAAATGCATATATCCGCCAAACACATACATCCGCTAAAAGCAAACATCCGCCAAAAGCAAACATCCACCAAATACATGAATCCGCCAAAAGCAAACATCCACCAAAAGCAAACATCCGCCCAAAGCAAACATCCGCCAAATGCATACATCCGCCAAAAACAAACTTCCGCCAAAAGCAAACATCCACCAAATACATGAATCAGCCAAAAGCAAACATCTGCCAAAAGCAAACATCTGCCAAAAGCAAACATCCACCAAACGCATACATCCACCAAACGCAAACATCTGCCAAATGCGTACATCCGCCAAAAGCAAACATCCGCCAAACGCAGACATCCGCCAAACGCATACATCTGCCGAACGCATACATCTGCCAAACACATACATCCACCAAAAGCAAACATCCACCAAAAGCAAACATCCGCCAAAAGCAAATATCCGCCAAAAGCAAACATCCGCCAAAAGCAAACATCTGCCAAACGCATACATCTGCCAAAAGCAAACATCTGCCAAAAGCAAACATCCGCCAAAAGCAAACATCCACCAAATACATGAATCTGCCAAAAGCGAACATCTGCCAAAAGTGAACATCGGCCAAAAGCAAACATCCACAAAAAGCAAACATCCGCCAAAAGCAAACATCCGCCAAAAGCAAACATCCGCCAAAAGCACACATCCGCCAAAAGCAAACATCCTCCAGTCGCAAACATCCGCCAAAAGCAAACATCCGCCAAACACAAACATCCTCCAAATGCATACATCCGCCAAACACGTACATCCACCAAAAGCAAACATCCGCCAAAAGCAAACATCCGCCAAAAGCAAACATCTGCCAAAAGCAAACATCCGCCAAAAGCCAACACCCTCCAAAAGCAAACATCCGCCAAAAGCTAACATCTGCCAAACGCATGCATCCGCCAAAAGCAAACATCCGCCAAAAGCAAACATCCGCCAAATGCAAACATCCACCAAAAGCAAACATCCGCCAAAAGCAAACATCCACCAAAAGCAAACATCCGCCAAAAGCAAACATCCGCCAAATGCGTACATCCGCCATAAGCAAACATCCACCAAACGTGTACATCTGCCAAACGCATGCATCCGCCAAAAGCAAACATCCGCCAAAAGCAAACATCCGCCAAATGCAAACATCCACCAAAAGCAAACATCCGCCAAAAGCAAACATCCGCCAAAAGCAAACATCCGCCAAATGCGTACATCCGCCATAAGCAAAAAACCACCAAACGTGTACATCTGCCAAACGCATGCATCCGCCAAAAGCAAACATCCGCCAAAAGCAAACATCCGCCAAATGCAAACATCCTCCAAATGCATGCATCCGCCAAACACGGACATCCACCAAAAGCAAACATCCGCCAAAAGCAAACATCTGCCAAAAGCAAGCATCCGCCAAAAGCAAACAGCCGCCAAAAGCATGCATCCTCCAAAAGCAGACATCCGCCAAAAGCTAACATCTGCCAAACGCATGCATCCGCCAAAAGCAGACATCCGCCAAAAGCAAACATCCGCCAAATGCAAACATCCACCAAAAGCAAACATCCGCCAAAAGCAAACATCCATCAAACGCATTGATCTGCCAAAAGCAAACATCCACAAAAAGCAAACATCCGCCAAAAGCAAACATCCGCCAAAAGCCTACATCCACCAAGAGCAAACATCTGCCAAAAGAAAACATCCGCCAAAAGCAAACTCCCGCCAAAAGCATACATCCACAAAAAGCACACATCCGCCAAAAGCAAACATCCGCCAAATGCATACATCCACAAAAAGCAAAAATCCGCCAAAAGCAAACATCCACCAAACACATGCATTCGCCAAAAGCAAACATCCGCCAAATGCATACATCCACAAAAAGCAAAAATCCGCCAAAAGCAAACATCCACCAAACACATGCATTCGCCAAAAGCAAACATCCGCCAAACACATGCATTCGCCAAAAGCAAACATCCGCTAAAAGCAAACATCCGCCAAAAGCAAACATCCACCAAAAGCAAACATCCTCCAAACGCAAACATCTGCCAAAAGCAAACATCTGCCAAAAGCAAACATCCGCCAAACGCAAACATCCACCAAACGCATGCATCCGCCAAAAGCAAACATCCGCCAAAAGCAAACATCCGCCAAAAGCAAATATCCGCCAAACGCAAACATCCGCCAAAAGCAAATATCCGCCAAACGCAAACATCCACCAAACGCATGCATCCGCCAAAAGCAAACATCCGCCAAAAGCAAACATCCGCCAAAAGCAAACATCTGCCAAAAGCAAACATCCGCCAAAAGCAAACATCCTTCAAACACAAACATCTGCCAAATGCAAACATCCGCCAAATGCAAACATCCGCTAAACACGTACATCCGCCAAAAGCAAACATCCGCCAAAAGCAAACATCCGCCAAATGCAAACATCCGCCAAATGCATACATCCTCCAAAAGCAAACATCCGCCAAAAGCAAACATCCGCCAAAATCAAACATCTGCCAAAAGCAAACATCCTTCAAACGCAAACATCTGCCAAATGCAAACATCCGCCAAATGCAAACATCCGCTAAACACGTACATCCGCCAAAAGCAAACATCCGCCAAAAGCAAACATCCGCCAAATGCAAACATCCGCCAAAAGCAAACATCCGCGAAAAGCAAACATCCGCCAAACGCAAACATCCACCAAACGCAAACATCCACCAAATGCATACATCTGCCAAACGCAAACATCCGCCAAACGCGTACATCCAGCAAAAGCAAACATCCGCCAAACGCAAACATCCACCAAACGCAAACATCCACCAAACGCAAACATCCGCCAAAAGCAAACATCCGCCAAAATCAAACATCCGCCAAACGCATACATCCGCCAAAAGCAAACATACGCCAAAAGCAAACATCCCCCAAAAGTGAACATCCGCCAAAGGCAGACATCCGCCAAACGCATACATCTGCCGAACGCATACATCTGCCAAACACATACATCCACCAAAAGCAAACATCCACCAAAAGCAAACATCCGCCAAAAGCAAATATCCGCCAAAAGCAAACATCCGCCAAAAGCAAACATCTGCCAAACGCATACATCTGCCAAAAGCAAACATCTGCCAAAAGCAAACATCCGCCAAAAGCAAACATCCACCAAATACATGAATCTGCCAAAAGCGAACATCTGCCAAAAGTGAACATCCGCCAAAAGCAAACATCCACAAAAAGCAAACATCCGCCAAAAGCAAACATCCGCCAAAAGCAAACATCCGCCAAAAGCACACATCCGCCAAAAGCAAACATCCTCCAGTCGCAAACATCCGCCAAAAGCAAACATCCGCCAAACACAAACATCCTCCAAATGCATACATCCGCCAAACACGTACATCCACCAAAAGCAAACATCCGCCAAAAGCAAACATCCGCCAAAAGCAAACATCTGCCAAAAGCAAACATCCGCCAAAAGCCAACACCCTCCAAAAGCAAACATCCGCCAAAAGCTAACATCTGCCAAACGCATGCATCCGCCAAAAGCAAACATCCGCCAAAAGCAAACATCCGCCAAATGCAAACATCCACCAAAAGCAAACATCCGCCAAAAGCAAACATCCACCAAAAGCAAACATCCGCCAAAAGCAAACATCCGCCAAATGCGTACATCCGCCATAAGCAAACATCCACCAAACGTGTACATCTGCCAAACGCATGCATCCGCCAAAAGCAAACATCCGCCAAAAGCAAACATCCGCCAAATGCAAACATCCACCAAAAGCAAACATCCGCCAAAAGCAAACATCCGCCAAAAGCAAACATCCGCCAAATGCGTACATCCGCCATAAGCAAACATCCACCAAACGTGTACATCTGCCAAACGCATGCATCCGCCAAAAGCAAACATCCGCCAAAAGCAAACATCCGCCAAATGCAAACATCCTCCAAATGCATGCATCCGCCAAACACGGACATCCACCAAAAGCAAACATCCGCCAAAAGCAAACATCTGCCAAAAGCAAGTATCCGCCAAAAGCAAACAGCCGCCAAAAGCATGCATCCTCCAAAAGCAGACATCCGCCAAAAGCTAACATCTGCCAAACGCATGCATCCGCCAAAAGCAGACATCCGCCAAAAGCAAACATCCGCCAAATGCAAACATCCACCAAAAGCAAACATCCGCCAAAAGCAAACATCCATCAAACGCATTGATCTGCCAAAAGCAAACATCCACAAAAAGCAAACATCCGCCAAAAGCAAACATCCGCCAAAAGCCTACATCCACCAAGAGCAAACATCTGCCAAAAGAAAACATCCGCCAAAAGCAAACTCCCGCCAAAAGCATACATCCACAAAAAGCACACATCCGCCAAAAGCAAACATCCGCCAAATGCATACATCCACAAAAAGCAAAAATCCGCCAAAAGCAAACATCCACCAAACACATGCATTCGCCAAAAGCAAACATCCGCCAAATGCATACATCCACAAAAAGCAAAAATCCGCCAAAAGCAAACATCCACCAAACACATGCATTCGCCAAAAGCAAACATCCGCCAAATGCATACATCCACAAAAAGCAAAAATCCGCCAAAAGCAAACATCCACCAAACACATGCATTCGCCAAAAGCAAACATCCGCCAAACACATGCATTCGCCAAAAGCAAACATCCGCTAAAAGCAAACATCCGCCAAAAGCAAACATCCACCAAAAGCAAACATCCTCCAAACGCAAACATCCGCCAAAAGCAAACATCTGCCAAAAGCAAACATTCGCCAAACGCAAACATCCACCAAACGCATGCATCCGCCAAAAGCAAACATCCGCCAAAAGCAAACATCCGCCAAAAGCAAATATCCGCCAAACGCAAACATCCGCCAAAAGCAAATATCCGCCAAACGCAAACATCCACCAAACGCATGCATCCGCCAAAAGCAAACATCCGCCAAAAGCAAACATCCGCCAAAAGCAAACATCTGCCAAAAGCAAACATCCGCCAAAAGCAAACATCCTTCAAACACAAACATCTGCCAAATGCAAACATCCGCCAAATGCAAACATCCGCTAAACACGTACATCCGCCAAAAGCAAACATCCGCCAAATGCAAACATCCGCCAAATGCATACATCCTCCAAAAGCAAACATCCGCCAAAAGCAAACATCCGCCAAAATCAAACATCTGCCAAAAGCAAACATCCTTCAAACGCAAACATCTGCCAAATGCAAACATCCGCCAAATGCAAACATCCGCTAAACACGTACATCCGCCAAAAGCAAACATCCGCCAAAAGCAAACATCCGCCAAATGCAAACATCCGCCAAAAGCAAACATCCGCGAAAAGCAAACATCCGCCAAACGCAAACATCCACCAAACGCAAACATCCACCAAATGCATACATCTGCCAAACGCAAACATCCGCCAAACGCGTACATCCAGCAAAAGCAAACATCCGCCAAACGCAAACATCCACCAAACGCAAACATCCACCAAACGCAAACATCCGCCAAAAGCAAACATCCGCCAAAATCAAACATCCGCCAAACGCATACATCCGCCAAAAGCAAACATACGCCAAAAGCAAACATCCCCCAAAAGTGAACATCCGCCAAAGGCAAACATCCACAAAAAGCAAACATCCGCCAAAAGCAAAGATCCACCAAACACATACATTCGCCAAAAGCACACATCCGCCAAAAGCAAACATCCTCCAATCGCAAACATCCGCCAAAAGCAAACATCCACCAAACACAAACATCCTCCAAATGCATACATCCGCCAAACGCGTACATCCAGCAAAAGCAAACATCCGCCAAAAGCAAACATCCGCCAAAAGCAAACATCCGCCAAAAGCAAACATCCGCGAAAAGCAAACATCCGCCAAAAGCAAACATCCGCCAAAATCAAACATCCGCCAAAAGCAAACATCCGCCAAAAGCAAACATCCGCCAAAAGCAAACATCCCCCAAAAGTGAACATCCGCCAAACGCAAACATCCACCAAACGCAAACATCCACCAAACGCAAACATCCGCCAAAAGCAAACATCCGCCAAAATCAAACATCCGCCAAACGCATACATCCGCCAAAAGCAAACATACGCCAAAAGCAAACATCCCCCAAAAGTGAACATCCGCCAAAGGCAAACATCCACAAAAAGCAAACATCCGCCAAAAGCAAAGATCCACCAAACACATACATTCGCCAAAAGCACACATCCGCCAAAAGCAAACATCCTCCAATCGCAAACATCCGCCAAAAGCAAACATCCACCAAACACAAACATCCTCCAAATGCATACATCCGCCAAACGCGTACATCCAGCAAAAGCAAACATCCGCCAAAAGCAAACATCCGCCAAAAGCAAACATCCGCCAAACGCATACATCCGCCAAAAGCAAACATCCGCCAAAAGCAAACATCCGCCAAAAGCAAACATCCGCCAAAAGCAAACATCCGCCAAAAGCAAACATCCGCGAAAAGCAAACATCCGCCAAAAGCAAACATCCGCCAAAATCAAACATCCGCCAAAAGCAAACATCCCCCAAAAGCAAACATACGCCAAAAGCAAACATCCCCCAAAAGTGAACATCCACCAAACGCAAACATCCACCAAACGCAAACATCCACCAAACGCAAACATCCGCCAAAAGCAAACATCCGCCAAAATCAAACATCCGCCAAACGCATACATCCGCCAAAAGCAAACATACGCCAAAAGCAAACATCCCCCAAAAGTGAACATCCGCCAAAGGCAAACATCCACAAAAAGCAAACATCCGCCAAAAGCAAAGATCCACCAAACACATACATTCGCCAAAAGCACACATCCGCCAAAAGCAAACATCCTCCAATCGCAAACATCCGCCAAAAGCAAACATCCACCAAACACAAACATCCTCCAAATGCATACATCCGCCAAACGCGTACATCCAGCAAAAGCAAACATCCGCCAAAAGCAAACATCCGCCAAAACCAAACATACGCCAAATGCATACATCCGCCAAAAGCAAACATCCGCCAAACACATACATTCGCCAAAAGCACACATCCGCCAAAAGCAAACATCCTCCAATCGCAAACATCCGCCAAAAGCAAACATCCGCCAAAACCAAACATACGCCAAATGCATACATCCGCCAAAAGCAAACATCCGCCAAACACATACATTCGCCAAAAGCACACATCCGCCAAAAGCAAACATCCTCCAATCGCAAACATCCGCCAAAAGCAAACATCCGCCAAACACAAACATCCGCCAAACGCGTACATCCACCAAATGCGTACATCCACCAAAAGCAAACATCCGCCAAAGCCTGGAGTGCTGCTTTCTGTCTGGAGTAATGGTTTCTGCCTGGAGTGATGTTTTCTGCCTGGAGGGATGCTTTCGATCTGCCTGGAGAGTTGCTTTCTGCCTGGAGTGATGCTTTCTGCATGGAGTGATGTTTTCTGCCTGGAGGGATGCTTTCTGCCTGGAGGGTTGCTTTCGATCTGCCTGGAGAGTTGCTTTCTACCTAGTGATGTTTTCTGCCTGGAGGGATGCTTTCTTCCTGGAGGGATGCTTTAGATCTGCCTGGGGTGTTGCTTTCTGCCTGGAGTGATGTTTTCTGCCTGGAGGGATGCTTTAGATCTGCCTGGGGTGTTGCTTTCTGCCTGGGGTGTTGCTTTCTGCCTGGAGGGATGCTTTCTGCCTGGAGGGATGCTTTAGATCTGCCTGGGGTGTTGCTTTCTGCCTGGGGTGTTGCTTTCTGCCTGGAGTGATGTTTTCTGCCTGGAGGGATGCTTTAGATATGCCTGGGGTGTTGCTTTCTGCCTGGAGAAATGCGTTCTTCCTGGAGGGATGCTTTCTGCCTGGGTTGCTTTCTGCCTGAAGTGTTGCTTACTGCCTGGGTTGCTTTCTGCCAGGGTTGTTTTAGATCTGCCTGGAGTGTTTCTTTCTGCCTGGTGGGATGCTTTCTGCCTGGGTTGCTTTCTGCCTGGGTTGCTTTCTGCCAGGGTTGCTTTCGATATGCCTGGAGTGTTGCTTTCTGCCTGGAGTGTTGCTTTCTGCCAGGGTTGCTTTCGATATGCCTGGAGTGTTGCTTTCTGCCTGGGTTGCTTTCTGCCAGGGTTGCTTTCGATATGCCTGGAGGGATGCTTTTTGCCTGGAGGGATGCTTTCTGCCTGGGTTGCTTTCGATCTGCCTGCAGCGATACTTTCGATCTGCCTGGAGGGGATGCTTATGATCTGCCTGAAGGGATGCTTTCTGCCTTGAGGGATGCTTTCTGCCTGGAGGATTGCTTTCTTTCTGGATGGTTGCTTTCTGCCTAGAGGGATGCTTTTTGCCTGGCTGGAAGCTTTCTGCCTGCCTGGAGGGATGATATTTTAGCTGGAGGGTTAATTTTTGCCTGGATGGTTGCTTTCTGCCAGGGTTGCTTTTTGCCTGGAGAGTTACTTTTTGCCTGGAGGGTTGCTTTTTGCCTGGAGGGTTGCTTTTTGCCTGGAGGGTTGCTTTTTGCCTGGAGGGTTGCTTTCTACCTGGAGGGTTACTTTCTGCCAGGGTTGCTTTCTGCCTGGAGGGTTGCTTTTTGCCTGGAGGGTTGCTTTCTGCCTGGAGGGTTACTTTCTGCCAGGGTTGCTTTCTGCCTGGAGGGTTGCTTTCTGCATGGAGGGTTGCTTTCTGCCTGGAGGGTTGCTTTCTGCCTGGAGGGTTGCTTTCTGCCTGGAGGGTTGCTTTCTGCATGGAGGGTTGTTTTTTGCCTGGAGGGTTGCTTTCTGCCAGGGTTGCTTTCTGCCTGGATGGTTGCTTTTTGCCTGGAGGGTTGCTTTTTGCCTGGAGGGTTGCTTTTTGCCTGGAGGGTTGCTTTTTGCCTGGAGGGTTGCTTTTTGCCTGGAGGGTTGCTTTCTGCCAGGGTTGCTTTCTGCCTAGAGGGTTGCTTTTTTGCCTGGAGGGTTGCTTTTTGCCTGGAGGGTTTCTTTTTGCCTGGAGGGTTGCTTTTTGCCTGGAGGGTTGCTTTTTGCCTGGAGGGTTGCTTTCTGCCAGGGTTGCTTTCTGCCTGGAGGGTTGCTTTTTTGCCTGGAGGGTTGCTTTTTGCCTGGAGGGTTGCTTTTTGGCTGGAGGGTTGCTTTTTGCCTGGAGGGTTGCTTTTTGCCTGGAGGGTTGCTTTCTGCCAGGGTTGCTTTCTGCCTGGAGGGTTGCTTTTTTGCCTGGAGGGTTGCTTTTTGCCTGGAGGGTTGCTTTTTGCCTGGAGGGTTGCTTTCTACCTGGAGGGTTACTTTCTGCCAGGGTTGCTTTCTGCCTGGAGGGTTGCTTTTTGCCTGGAGGGTTGCTTTCTGCCTGGAGGGTTACTTTCTGCCAGGGTTGCTTTCTGCCTGGAGGGTTGCTTTCTGCATGGAGGGTTGCTTTCTGCCTGGAGGGTTGCTTTCTGCCTGGAGGGTTGCTTTCTGCCTGGAGGGTTGCTTTCTGCATGGAGGGTTGTTTTTTGCCTGGAGGGTTGCTTTCTGCCAGGGTTGCTTTCTGCCTGGATGGTTGCTTTTTGCCTGGAGGGTTGCTTTTTGCCTGGAGGGTTGCTTTTTGCCTGGAGGGTTGCTTTTTGCCTGGAGGGTTGCTTTTTGCCTGGAGGGTTGCTTTCTGCCAGGGTTGCTTTCTGCCTAGAGGGTTGCTTTTTTGCCTGGAGGGTTGCTTTTTGCCTGGAGGGTTGCTTTTTGCCTGGAGGGTTGCTTTTTGCCTGGAGGGTTGCTTTTTGCCTGGAGGGTTGCTTTCTGCCAGGGTTGCTTTCTGCCTGGAGGGTTGCTTTTTTGCCTGGAGGGTTGCTTTTTGCCTGGAGGGTTGCTTTTTGGCTGGAGGGTTGCTTTTTGCCTGGAGGGTTGCTTTTTGCCTGGAGGGTTGCTTTCTGCCAGGGTTGCTTTCTGCCTGGAGGGTTGCTTTTTTGCCTGGAGGGTTGCTTTTTGTCTGGAGGGTTGCTTTTTGCCTGGAGGGTTGCTTTCTGCCTGGAGGGTTACTTTCTGCCAGAGTTGCATTCTGCCTGGAGGGTTGCTTTTTTGCCTGGAGGGTTGCTTTCTGCCTGGAGGGTTGCTTTTTGCCTGGAGGGTTGCTTTCTGCCAGGGTTGCTTTCTGCCTGGAGGGTTGCTTTTTTGCCTGGAGGGTTGCTTTCTGCCTGGAGGGTTGCTTTTTTGCCTGGAGGGTTGCTTTTTGTCTGGAGGGTTGCTTTTTGCCTGGAGGGTTGCTTTCTGCCTGGAGGGTTGCTTTTTGCCTGGAGGGTTGCTTTTTGCCTGGATGGTTGCTTTCTGCCAGTGTTGCTTTCTGCCTGGAGGGTTGCTTTTTGCCTGGAGGATTGCTTTGTGCCTGGATGGTTGCTTTCTGCCAGGGTTGCTTTCTGTGTATTTCTTGTCTGCCATGCTTTAAGTAAAAACTCATGATCGAGTGCATGCAGATTGCGTCAGCTTTTTACCATAAACATGCTGGCTCATGCAGGACGTGATTAGTGACTGTCTATTTCTCGCATAGAAATGGCTGGGTATACAGGGAAGGAGTTAGAGGTCTAAGCATGCTGGATGAATAATAGGAGGTCTTTGAGTTCATTGTTACTCCAGGTTATGTCATATAGATATGGGGCATGAAGGAAGATGGGAGCTGAATGATTTTGCAAAATTTGTGCATGTAATACAGAAAGATGGATGATATGGTCAGGACATTGAGTGAGGTATGCTAACCACTGTGGCAAACAAGGAGAAGCTGACATTCCAGGCGTTAAGCCTTCATTAGAGCAACCACACTGCGGTTATCAGATTTGATCAACGTTCTATTGGTTCCATCTATCGTTCTATCTGTTTGCCAATGCAGATTGACACTAGTCTTCATGAGTAAGAGTAGTTCTTCATTCTGCAATAATACTGTGATATCTAGATATCTGTGATCACAAAGCAACCACCAAAGGGTCTTATGCTTGGCGGTCTCCTGCGACTTACTCTTGGCCCAAGATCCGATAATGGCATATTTTGTTTACACCGCCATATGACCTTGACCTTCAACATTTGGGGATAGAGTGTACATAAAGAAAATGTGTCCCCATCTAAAATATGTCCAGAAATCTCAACATCATGGAAATTGGAGGAAAATTGTTCAAGTTATGATCAAAAAGGGTTTTTGGTTAATTAGGTTACAATTCGAGAAAGTACGTCAAGGACACTAATCAAAAATCATGTACAAAACTTCATTGCAGGTACACTATTATGATGTAAGATCATTGTGTAAGGCCAAGTGCTCTTTGAGACTCTGCATTGGCAAAACTGAGCAATGACAAGGCTGTAGCGGCTACCGCTGGGTTTTCACAATCGCCTTGCACCTATCAAGGACGCGGAGCGATCACCATGCCGGGCTCGTCCAGGACGCCCGGGCAGGCCCGCGCTCAACTTGCCAGGCCTCGGTCGGGACGCCCGGGCAGGCTCGCCCTCAACTTGCCAGGCCGCAGCCAGGACGCTGGGCCACGCCCCCTCTCGCCTTTCCTGGGCAAACGCTACGGGATAATTTGTATATATATTGCTGCCCGATAAACGGGCTTTTCAGAGTGCCTGAGTGTTTGGTTTGATTAAAGCAACTCGGATGAATTCCAGCTTTTTGTCGCGTCCATTCTTCCGATCGACGTGGAAGCCCCAGCTCCTTCATTGGTGACCTCCCGACATGGACACGGCAGTCGCCCTTAAACTGCCTACCTTCTGGGAGGCTCACGCGGCGGTTTGGTTCGCACAGGCGGATTCCCTGTTCGCCCTGCGAGGCATCACGGCCGACGACACCCGCTTCCACCATGTGGTAGCAGCGCTCGGTTCGGCCACCGCGGCCCGCGCCCTGAGCCTCCTCGAGAGCCCGCCAGCCGCTGACAAATACGGCGCGATTAAGAAGCTTCTCCTCGACGCTTTCGCCCTCCCATCGGCGGAACGCGCACGGCGCCTGCTCGACCTGCCCGAGCTCGGCGACACGCGCCCTTCCAAGCGAATGGACTACATGCTTTCACTGCTCGGCGAGCACTCTCCGGCATTCCTGTTCCGGGAGCTGTTCCTCCGTCAGCTGCCTAACCCGGTACGCCTCGCCCTGGCAAGCACGACGATCACAGATCCCTGGGCCCTTGCCAGAGAAGCCGACAAGATCTCCGCCGCAGGACAGCGCATCGCAGCGGCGACATGGGACCCACCGCCGTCCGACGCAACACCCATGGCGCCCGAGCACCCGGCACGGTCGACGACCGAACTGCCGACGCAATTGGCGGCCGCTACACCGAGCCGACCACCTCCAGCACGACGACCGGGGCCTCCACCTGACCAAGCATGGTGTTACTATCATGCCAGGTTCAGACAGAAGGCCCGGACATGCCGACCCCCGTGCACCTTCGGCAGGCCGGGAAACGGCCGGGCCGGCGTTCATTACCAGCCATGAGCGCCGGCCACACGGGCAACTTACTGTTCATCACGGATAAAGCGTCCGGACGGCGCTTCCTGTGCGACACCGGCGCCCAACTGAGCGTCATACCCGCCTCTGACCAGGACAGGCAATCCGCGGTTTGCGGCCCCTCCTTGGTTGCGGCCAACGGATCGACCATCCGCACCTTCGGCCCGCGCAACGTCACCCTCTGCTTCGGCGGCCAACGCTTTGCTTGGACGTTCGTAACCGCAAACGTGCCCATGGCTCTGCTAGGCGCCGACTTCCTCTGCGCACACGGACTGCTGGTGGACGTCCAACGGCGTCGTTTAATCAACGCCGAAACCTTCAGCTCCCTGGTATGCACATTGAGCAGCTCCGTGCCGACTGAGCTGGCATGCGCCGTCCCGGCGGCGAACGAGTTTGCTCGCCTGCTCACGGAGTTCCCGGCCCTCACGCGGCCGACGTTTTCGGCCGTCGCAGTACGGCATGGGATCGAGCACCACATACCAACCACAGGCCCGCCGGTCTACGCCAGGGCCCGCCGCCTCGACCCAGCCAAGCTCGCTGTGGCGAAGGCCGAATTCGACGCGTTGGAGCACCTCGGCATCGTGCGGCGCTCCGATAGCGCGTGGGCCTCGCCACTGCACATCGTGCCAAAGCCGGGGGGTGGATGGCGCCCGTGTGGCGACTACCGCCGTCTCAATGACGCTACCACCCCCGACAGGTACCCGATCCCGCATATCCAAGACTTATCCGCCCGTCTGGCGGGACGGGTCATTTTGTCGAAAATTGATCTCATACGGGGATATCACCAGGTACCTGTCAGGGCGGCCGACGTCCCTAAAACGGCAGTCATCACGCCGTTCGGCTTATTCAAATTCTTGCGGATGCCGTTTGGTCTCAAGAACGCGGCTCAGGCATTCCAGCGCTTGATGGACGGCGTGCTGCGTGACCTGCCGTTCCTTTTCGTTTACCTGGACGACATCCTCGTCGCCAGCACGTCCCGGGCCGAGCACCTCCTCCACCTCTGAACACTGTTCGGGCGCCTCAGTGAGCACGGCCTCATCGTCAACCCGGCCAAATGCCACTTCGGCACGATGGCCGTTGATTTTTTGGGCCACCACATCACCAAGAACGGGGCCGTGCCGCTGCCAACCAAGGTCGAGGCCATCACCACGTTCCCGCGTCCCCGCACCATAAAGGCCCTGCAGGAATTCCTGGGAATGGTGAATTTTTATCACCGCTTCGTGCCCCGCGCTGCTCAACTCATGCGGCCCCTCTACGCAGCCCTCCGGGGCAAGCCGGCCAAGCACGACATCGCCTGGTCCGCAGCAATGAATGCGGCCTTCCAAAGCTCAAAGCGGGCCCTCGCCGACGCAACACTGCTCGCTCACCCGGTGCTCAATGCTCCCATCGCCCTCACCACGGATGCCTCCGACTACGCGGTGGGCGCCGTGCATGAGCAATGGGTGAACGGGGTTTGGCAGCCACTCGCTTTTTTCAGCCGGCAGCTCCGGCCGAACGAGCTCAAATACAGCACGTTTGACCGGGAGCCCCTCGGTCTACACCTGGCCGTCCGCCATTTCCGCCACCTCCTGGAGGGCCGACCTTTCACAGCGTTCGTCGACCACAAGCCGTTGGTTTACGCCATGGCCAAGGTCACGGAGCCGTGGTCGGCCCGCCAACAGCGCCACCTCTCCGCCGTGTCGGAGTTTACCACGGACATCCGGCACGTCGCCGGCAAAAACAACGCCGTGGCCGACTGTCTTTCCCGGGCCAGCGCGAACGCGGTCCACCTGGGCGTGGACTTTGCGCTTATGGCGGCGGACCAAACCACCGACACCACGGTGCAAGCCCTCCGGGCGGCGGACACGGGCCTCCGCCTGGCCGACATCCCCTTTGCGGACACTGTCCTGCTCTGCGACGTCTCCCAAGGCCAGCCTCGCCCCATCGTGCCCGTCACCTGGCAACGCCGCATCTTCGCCTCCCTCCACGGCCTTTCCCACCCGGGCCGGAAAGCTTCCCAGAAGCTGGTGTCGGCGCGATTCGTCTGGCACGGCCTTCGTCGGGACGTCCGCGATTGGACCAGCACCTGCACGGCCTGCCAACGGGCCAAGGTCCACCGACACACCCAGGCCCCGCTGGCACCTTTCACCGTGCCCGAACGACGTTTCGACCACGTCAACGTGGATCTGGTGGGCCCCCTCCCCCCGTCACGGGGGTTCACACACCTGCTCACCATGGTGGACAGGACCACCAGGTGGCCGGAGGCCGTTCCCCTCGTCTCCACCACCACCGCCGACGTGGCGCAGGCTTTCATCGCCACCTGGGTCGCCCGCTTCGGCGCACCGGCGGACATCTCGTCAGACCGCGGACCACAGTTCACCTCCGAGCTGTGGGGCGCGGTCGCCCGCAACCTGGGGGTCAAGCTCCACCGTACTACGGCCCACCACCCCCAAGCAAATGGGTTGTGCGAGCGATTCCACCGCTCCATGAAGGCCGCGCTCATGGCCGGCCTTCAAGACGGCGGTTGGGCCGACCGGCTGCCGTGGGTCCTTTTGGGCCTCCGCACGGCCCCCAAGGAGGACCTCCAGGCATCCACCGCCGAGCTTGTCTATGGCCAGGCGCTACGCGTCCCGGGCGAATTCGTGCCCGACGCTACCAGTCCCTGGTCCGCAGCTCACCAGCGCTCGGACCTCCAGGAGGCCGCCCGATGGTTTGCCCCCGTGCCAATATCCCACCACGGTGACCCCCAGTCCTACGTCCCCCCAGCACTTCGCACAGTGGAGTATGTTTTTGTGCGTCACGACGCACATCAGGGGCCACTCCGGCCGCCGTACGACGGGCCCTTCCGGGTGCTGCGACGGGACGACAAGTCGTTCGTCATCGACATCGGCGGCAGGTCGGACCGGATTGTGGTGGACCGCCTCAAGCCGGCGCACGTGGACGTCGACCACCCACCACGGGTGGCCCTTCCGCCGCGGCGAGGCCGCCCACCATCCACGGTGCCCCCCACTCGACCGCCCACCACCACACCGGACCCCCTCCCACGACCCGCCAGGGGTCGCTTCGGCCGGGTCATCAGGACCCCCCTCAAATTGACCCTGCCGGTGCAAGTCGATTCTGGGGGGACGTGTGTAGCGACTACCGCTGGGTTTTCACAATCGCCTTGCACCTATCAAGGACGCGGAGCGATCACCATGCCGGGCTCGTCCAGGACGCCCGGGCAGGCCCGCGCTCAACTTGCTAGGCTGCAGCCAGGACGCTGGGCCACGCCCCCTCTCGCCTTTCCTGGGCAAACGCTCCGGGATAATTTGTATATATATTGCTGCCCGATAAACGGGCTTTTCAGAGTGCCTGAGTGTTTGGTTTGATTAAAGCAACTCGGATGAATTCCAGCTTTTTGTCGCGTCCATTCTTCCGATCGACGTGGGAGCCCCAGCTCCTTCAAGGCGTTATTTGTTTTTCAGACCGCCATTTGATCATGACCGCATTATTTTTTTCAGACCACCATTTGACCTTGGCCTTTATCTAGGATGGGTATGATGTAAAGGAAGCATAAATGTGCCTTGATCTCGGCAACCGAGAGAGCACAATTTCATTCCGAACGGACAAACCTGAGTCAAGTTATGATGAAACAAGTACAAAAAGTTTTAATTAAAACAAAAGCCGCGTCGATGTTACACAATGCCTAGATGCAGCTGTGCCTATAACGTTGATGTTATAGGCACAGGACATTCCTATTGATTCGATTACTTGATGTTATTTTTGTGCAAAGTGAAAATATATCTCGGCAATTTCCCGTGTGTGGCGACGAATTTTTAATATATCTCGGCATTTTCCCGTCTGTTATTTCAGGCGGTGTATGACTGACCATGCCGCGATTTAAACAATATATATATATATATCTCGGCATTTTCCTGTCTGTTATTTCGGGCGGTGTATGACTGCCCATGCCGCGATTTAAACAATATATATATATATATCTCGGCATTTTCCTGTCTGTTATTTCGGGCGGTGTATGACTGCCCATGCCGCGATTAAAAAAAAAAAAATCTCGGCAATTTCCCGTGTGTGGCGACACGTGAACGAAGCTCTGCTCCTCTCTCCACATTATTGTGACGACGTATAAATTAAATATTTCATCGTGACGATTGTCATCAAATGGACGAATTTTTAATATATCTCGGCATTTTCCCGTCTGTTATTTCGGGCGGTGTATGACTGAGCATGCCGCGATTTAAACAATATATATATATATATCTCGGCATTTTCCTGTCTGTTATTTCGGGCGGTGTATGACTGCCCATGCCGCGATTAAAAAAAAAAAAATCTCGGCAATTTCCCGTGTGTGGCGACACGTGAACGAAGCTCTGCTCCTCTCTCCACATTATTGTGACGACGTATAAATTAAATATTTCATCGTGACGATTGTCATCAAATCGACGAATTTTTAATATATCTCGGCATTTTCCCGTCTGTTATTTCAGGCGGTGTATGACTGACCATGCTGTGATTGTAAAAAAATATATCTCGGCAATTTCTCATGTGTAGCGACACGTGAACGAAGCTATGTTCCTCTCTCCACATTATTGTGACGACGTATAAATTAAATATTTCATCGTGACGATTGTCATCAAATGGACGAATTTTTTAATATATCTCGGCATTTTCCCGTCTGTTATTTCGGGCGGTGTATGACTGAGCATGCGGCGATTTAAAATATATATATATCAATGGACTTGAAGTTACAGGCCTTTGAGAATTCATTTCGTTCCATAAAGGGCAACTTTCATCGGATTTTCTTAACGTTCTTTTTCAACCGAGTCTAAAACTATGTTAGCGACTGTGAAAAATGAAATGATATATCGAATTTGATTTGAAAGAAAACTGTGTGAGAGAGCAAGACACCACGGGCCTACAAAACAGGCCTCAAAGCTATGCGAGTTAATAAAATGGTGGATATTTGTTTATATGAAGCCTCTCCCACAATGGGTGGAGCTATGGTTCCCAGAATGGGTGGAGCTTTGAGGTTTTGTCTTCTCTGCAAGAACAAGAAGAAGAAGAAGAAGCGGAATGAGAAGAAGAACAACAACAACAACAGCAGAGGGCACTCTATGAGCAGCGTCTGCGACGCGGCTAAAAATGTTTATTTGTCAGACCACCATTTGACCTTGGCCTTTATCTAGGATGGGTATGATGTAAAGGAAGCATAAATGTGCCTTTATCTCGGCAACCGAGAGAGCACAATTTCATTCCGAACGGACAAACCTGAGTCAAGTTATGATGAAAAAATGTTTAAATGTCTATAATTAGGTCATGACATTAAAATTAGGTCAAGGTCAAAAAACTATTTTAACCCCACATAGTTTTTATTCAGATTATTGATGCAAAATTTCATTCCAAAAGTCCCAGGAGGTTCTGAGATACAGCTCAGAAATTGATACATGTCGGAAAGTAGGAGTGGAGGAATATATATATTTTTTCCCGAAGTGATGGTTTAGTACTCCTAGGGGTCTACGAAACTCTGTGGTACCATTAAAATTGGTAGTGTTAATTGTAGAAACACTCTACAACAGGTATAAACCTTCCCCTATCCTATAGGTATAGGGGGAGCCATGATAATATATGTTCTACAAGGAACTTCAAAACAGCAGGTCTTCGGCACATCAAATCCTGCACTCGTATTACCAACTTATGGTTGTTTGTCTGTTCTATCCTCTTAAATGTTGAGTATCAAGCACAGAAGCAGCATGTACCATTTTTAAAGTCTTTGGTATGACTTGAACGGGGTTAAAACCACCGACCACGCAGACTCAGAGCAGACACTCTAACCATTACACCCCCGAGTTGTCTGGTTTAAAAAGTTTTGAGTGGGCTACCGGATTCTAACCGATTGCTTAATCTACATTTAAATGCTATACCTCCGAGCTATACATCCACAATCTATGTAATAATGAAATGATCTCTCAAAGAATACTTTCAGGGATGACCTTCCAAGCAGTTGGAGGGAAGCAAAGATCAAGAAGATCAAGCTATGAGATGGCATTGGGATTATTTACTGTTTTTGTTCTCAAACCACTTTGATTTGTGCCCAATCCGCTCCAATGACCTCAAGTTTACCAGTTTGATAATTTACATCAATGTACATTGATATCTTTGTCCTGCCAGCCATTTATGTACAAGCTTCATGATGAGACTTAGATCAATGTCAAAAATTCCGAACGGGCAATTAATGCCAATTGAACGCATTCCCATTTTTGTCTAAGCCTTGCCCAAAAACAAGAATTAAAAATATATATCAAAACCTTAGTGTACACTAACCACTCATGTCAAAGGATGGTAAAATGGAACCACCATACATATAGATCTCCACCCCTGGATAAATACACAGGGATACTGAGGGATGGTTGCATTGATTCTCACCTGTGATGGCACCACCTGCCAAGGCCATTGCTAGAGTTACACCGAGCTCAGCGATTTGGAAGGCACCTTGCTTGGCCGGGCTACGCCCTCTACCAGGTTTGATGAAGTTAAACTCGCCGTGCAGGGCATGGAATGCCGGGTCTTCTTTGTTGGAAGGAATCAACTGTGGAAAGGTGAGGTAGAGGCTGGAGAAAGTTGTTGGTAGGAGGAGACATGAGAGAATGTGAGGTGATTGGCCAAAATAACCTGGAAATGTGAAGCACAGGCACCTCACTGCTGTAGAGCATGGATGCACCTCAGCATGACTTGATGATGGTCAATAACATTTATCAATGTGGTGAGGTGGAAAGAACTGGGAAGTGGCCGTGTGCTGTGTGCAGGAAGGGTGTCAGAGTGAACTCCATTCAATGTACAATGTGCGCTGAGTGGGTTCATCAAAAATGTAGTGGTCTGAGAGGGTCATTAACCAGTGTGGCAGCTACCTTCAAGTGTAAGGTGTGCACAGAGGGAGCTGCACATGGAGGAAATGTTGAGTTGGATCTTGGAGACGGCGTGAAACTGGAAGGTGTGAAAACATTTTGCTGCCTCAGAGACATGCTGAATGGAGAAGGTGGATCAGACTCGGCAACGGTTGCTAGAGTGAGATGTGCATGGAAGAAGTTTCGGGAACTGAGTGGCGTGATGATGAGAAGGGGAGTGTCGTTGAAGCTGAAGGGAAAGGTGTATGCTGCATGTGTGAGAAGTGTTATGATTTATGGGAGCAAGACATGGGTAATGAACGTAGAGCAGTAACGAAGGCTGGAAAGGGTGGAAATGCGAATGGTTCGGTGGATGTGTGGAGTATCGTTGAGAGAGAGGACGACAAATGATGAATTGCGAAACATGATGGGAATAGAGCCTGTGATGGATGCTGTGAAGAGAATCAGGTTGAGATGGTTTGGTCATGTGTTGAGGAAGGATGAAAGTGACTGGTTGAGAAGAGTGATGGAAATGAATGTAGAAGGAAGTAGAGGACGGGGAAGACCGAGAAAGACTTGGCTTAAGATGGTGGAAGAAGAAATGCGGGCAAGGGGGTTAACAAGGGGAGATGCAGAAAATAGGGCAAAATGGAGAAGATTGTCATGGGGCCCGCAAGGCTAACCCCCGCTCTAGCAGGGAAAATGGCCTTGAAATGCATGTTGTTGTTGTGTTTGTATTGACCATCATCAAGTTCGTTAATTTAAACATGTAACACACTAATTTTACATATGACATTCACAAACTAGGAAGGCACTCAGGAGAGCACATACAGTCACGTGAAAAAGTAAGTACACCCCATGTAAAGTTTTGACTTTTTCAACATATTTCAACATACAGCTATTTGATCATCATTTCAACAATATTGATAGATAAAGGTGATATAATATAACAAATATCATGAAACATTTACATTTTGTAGCCCATTGTATAATTTAAATAAACATAAATGCAAATTTCACATGTGGAAAAAGTAAGTACACCCTTGGCTTTAATAGGTGGTATTGTCCCTTTTGGGAGAAACAACCTCAAGTAGGCGTTTCTCATAACAGTCTCTGACATCGACTGGGAGAAATTTTTGCCCACTCCTCCATGCAGAATTCTTTCAGCTGTGCGATGTTTGAGGGGTTTCTTGCCTGCACAGCTCGTTTCAAATCCCCCCACAACATCTCAATGGGATTTAGATCCGGGCTTTGACTAGGCCATTCCAGAACCCTCCATTTCTTTCTTTTCAGCCATTCCTTGGTGGATTTACTGGTATGTTTAGGGTCATTGTCATGTTGCAAGGTCCACCTTCGGTTGAGCTTCAACTTTCCGACAGATGGCCTCACATTATCCTCAAGCACCCTCTGGTACAATGAAGAATTCATAGTGGATTATATGATGGTGAGCTGCCCAGGCCCTGATGCAGCAAAGCTGCCCCAAACCATAATATTTCCACCACCATGCTTTACAGTTGGTAACAGGTTCTTGTGGTCAAATGCTGTCTTTGGTTTTCGCCAAACACGTCTTCTGGTACTGTGGCCAAATAGCTCTACGTTTGACTCATCTGTCCAGAGCACATCGTTCCAGAAGTACTGGTCTTTGCCTCGGTGTTCATTGGCAAACTTTAGTCTTGCCCTGATGTTCTTTCTGGACAGCAAAGGTTTCCTCCTGGCACACCTCCCATGTAGATCAAATTTGTGCAGCCTCTTTCTAATGATAAACTCGTGCACTTTGACATCAACAGTGGCAAGAGCTACCGGTAGGTCCCGTGATGACATTCTGGGGTTCTTAGAGACTTCTTTCAGCATCTTGCGGTCTGCTCTCGGGCTGAACTTGCTGGGGCGGCCTGGCCTGAAAAAGTTGGCAGTTGTTTGGAATCTTCTCCACTTGTAGATGATCTTCCGGACAGTCGAATGATTGATTTCAAATTGTTTGGAGATCTTTTTAAATCCCTTCCCAGACTCGTAAGCATCTATAACCTTCTTTCTGAAGGCCTCAGAGAGCTCTTTTGATCTAGGCATGGTGACGCCGCACACTTCAACAACAAAGAGCAAACCAAACTAAATGTCTGAGGTGTAAATACAACAGGTTCCTCCATGATCCTCTCTACCGATGTTCTAATCATTTGCACCTGAGCTTGTGCACCTGATTCTAATTTTAGGTATTTGAAGTAGTGATAAATGTAGGGGTGTACTTACTTTTTCCACATGCGAAATTTGCATTTATGTTTATTTAAATTATACAATGGCCTACAAAATGTAAATGTTTCATGATATTTGTTATATTATGTCACCTTTATCTATCACAATTGTTGAAATGAAGATCAAATAGCTGTATGTTGAAATATGTTGAAAAAGTCAAAACTTTACATGGGGTGTACTTACTTTTGCACGTGACTGTACCTGCGCCAGGCTGAACAGTTTACCTTTTGTATCTCAGCGAGAGGTTGGATCTACTCGTACATAGATACCTGAACCAAAATCGAATTGGCTCGTTATTGTCACTTACACAACTCATCCACCAAGTTTCGTCAGAATCCATCCACAACCTTTTGAAATATTGTGCTATATTGCCCGATGTCTCAATGATGAAGATTCATTTTTAAAAATCCACTATCCGGATCTGGATTTTCACCAAAATCTAATCAATTAGTCCTTGTCACAAATCCAACCTGTCCACCATGTTTTGTCCGAATCCATCCATAACTATTTGAGATATCAAGCTCACAGACAGACAGACAGACACAAACAAACAAAGAAATACGTCATGCAGAGAACGATACTTGCAAAATCCACCTCCCTCCCTACCCCCCTCACCCCCCCCCCCAAAAGGTTGCAATGGATACATCAAATTGTCCATTTCATTAATATTTAAATTGACGATCTTAATCATAGCTCAGTTCAATTGGATGGAAATGGACAATTTTTCAGATGAAAATTGATGATTTTAGAAGTTTGACCTTGAGTTGACTTTTCACCTTTTGACCTCAAAAATAGTTGGTTTCCCAATTTAGTGACTCAATATGCAAATGCTCTTCAACTTTCAAGTCAATCAGATGAAAAATGATAATTGTAGAAATTTGAACTCAAGATGACCTTTGACCTCAAAATCAAGCTTCTTCCTTATGACCAACTCTACCATTTGGTGAAGTTTTGTGATGATCGGTTTAAAATTGTGACCTGTAGACGACTGACAGACAGACAAACAGACAGAATAACGCACATAACGACCGACCAATATACTGAAAAATCTTCGATTTTGCAAGTAACAAACGGGTGAAAACATAACTTCCGGACCACCTTTGGTGGTGGAGGTAACTATTGACACAGACAAATCGCATGAGTGTATGGTCGCTTCAGACACATGCTTGTATTATTCCAATCTTCTCTGTCCTCCGCACTCAGTAAATCTTATCTGATATGGAAGAACTTTGTTCCACTTATTTTCTCAATGACATTACCTCTTGCCATATGTCTCCTCAGATGCCATGGCAGCAACCAAAGCTCCAGCCACAGCGGCAATAAGTCCTGGGATTCCGTGAAGATTGTGGACACCACAAGTGTCTTGAACATTCAGCTTGGATGCCAACACGGGCTGGAATTGCAGAAAATGGATACAGAGCATATACCAGTGTTCATCAGGAAGTGCTCAGTGTTCATGAGATAACTTGGCTGGTTAGTCCTAAGGGTTATTTGCAACTGGGCCTGGGAATTATAGGTGCTATATTTGATGCCCTTTTCACACTACAAACGACAACGATGACGACGACCATGTTCGGCAACACATGACTGTGGTTAGCATCAACTCTTGCAGGGGCAGCCTTTGCCAGGGATTTTGGAATTTGTTCAGGGTGTCAGTAATAGCGCGACACTGTGGGATCTTTAACGAACACTACCTAATGCGAGTAGATGGGACACCCAGTTTAACTTCCACCAGAGGGACAGCAGACACATTGTGTCTCGCCCTGCATGTGAAACACCAGGATGACAGTTTATAGCTGGGGTTGGATACAAATCCAGGATACACAGCTCAGATGTGAGGTGAGGCATGGTAGGAGGTGATCTCAGTCATTTTATTGCTCCATTAATGTTGAATTGTTTCTGTTATTTTCTTTCTCCCCTTACCTCCTCCGCACATCTCCTTACCCCAGTTAAATATTAGTATCTTTTAATTCAATAATGCACAACACGATTCAGCATGGCTTGGCACAGGTTCACTCGTGTTGTGAAAAGGGCACAGCTATCAAAGAACCAAAATGATGGAAGAACAACTTATGGTTTGATGCAGAGCTTGGTGTTTGGTCATCCGCATGAACACATCTCACCGACAGGAACTTGTATCCGGCAGTGGAAATGAAACCAGCTAGCGTTCCCAGGATCATGGCACCAAACGGACTGAGCATCATGTCGGCACACGTCCCTACAGCCACACCACCTGCCAGCGTCGCATTCTGGATGTGTACCTGCAGTGGAACAAATGGCGGTGTCTTTCCCCATTGAAATCCCTAACAACTGGACATAAAGACCTCCATTTTGCACTAAGTTTGAGGAAATGTGATTATTGAATCATTTTTGTGTATTTCATTGGCACTCTACATATCCGAATAAAGCACACACAACATTTCCTCTTCATCACCTCATTCTTTTCTGTATGAAGCAGCACGTATTGGAACTTGGGAATGGGGATATTGGAAGAATGCTTGAGAGTGGCGTTTATGATTTTATACAAGACCGGTGTAACAAAGTTTGTATTGAATAAACAGGAGGTATAATGTAATATGGCTATAAAGGTAGGTTAATGCCTACTGTATGTATATTTTTTGAGATACATGATCGATGTTCGTGGAAGAGCTAGACCAGAATGGAAGGAAACAATTGGGAAGTAGTCAGGGCCCTTAGGGATATTTTGGTTCAAATTCTTCCAAAAGCATCAAATTTGGCGCAGATGTTGCCCATGCCATACTCTTTCGATTTTTGACGGGCGCCAAGGGCGGTATGATCCGGGGATCATACCGGTCCATCCCGCCATGTCACCTGACCTATGACGTCATAATTAGGATATGCATCCAATCACATGGCGTACTATAAGTGGTCAAAGTTCAAAATGAATCGATCGAAAAATGAAGGCAGGGATCCATTTTTAAGGTTTTCATAAAATCCAATATGGCCGCCAGGTCACATGACCTATGACGTCATATTTATGACATGTATACAATCATGTATACATGAACCCGGATCATGATCACACAAAAATGAAACACAAGGATATGGCATACAGTTCATAAAACATCAAAATCCGTACCTTTGTAATTAGACTGATGAACTGCATATGCCTGAAAATTAGGAAATAGACATGTAAATATTTCCTCTAATTGTCAAAAATAAGGTCAGAGTTCGATTACCCAACCCAGAAACATAAAATGGTGAACCTCGCGTAAATCTTGACAAAAAACTCAAAAACCGACATGTTTGACTCAAAAATGACCTTTAAGATGACCTTGAGGGTTGACCTTGACCTCGAATCATCAAAATAACATCATAATTGGATTCCTCGACCTCGAAAACCCCTGAAAAGTGGTATCATACATGATTCCAACCCTTTTGGTTATTTAACTGATTTTCCTCGAATCCCGGTGCCGGCCATTTAGTATTTCGCCAATATGGGGCCCCCGGGGGGGTGGGGGGCGCCCGTCTTGGCGCCCGTCAAAAATCGAAAGAGTATGGCATGGGCAACATCTGGGCCAAATTTGGTGCTTTTGGAAGAATTTGAACCAAACGGCCCCAAAATATCCCTAAGGGCCCTGACTAAAGGAGGAAACACCAACAGAGTAGAAGTGAGATCAAGGGGACGGGTAGAAGGACACATGGGGGTGAACAAGCTGCACACAAGCAGAATGAAACACAAGAAGAAGGAAAAGGGGAAAAGAAGGCTGAAACAGAAAAGGAGCAAACCAACTAACAAATGAAAAGAGGTGAGGGAGTAGGAGTAAAATCACAATAACCTGGAAAGAGAGAATTCTTGGGAATGGGCTTATTTGTGGTGGAAAAGATCATGAGTATGTGTGGGAGATGACCTGTGGAAGTGGTAAACAGCTGTCTTGAAGCCATGAAGGGAATTTGATTTTGGGATTTGGGAGTTTATGATTATGATTTGATTTTGGGAGTTTACCAAGAAGAGGGTTACTGGCAGACCATGTTCCTCAAATAATGCTTTCAAGGTTAAATTCACAGATCGACTGATTCACCATCTTTGCTGCCCTTACTTCAGACATGGGAACATGTTTTGCTGAATGCTGCGTGGAAGCAATATTTTCTCCGGGACCATTCAACAGCAATATAACTTTTTCTATGGGTCCCAAAATAGGTGGGAAGTGCTCAACTCTCACTTACACTCCAAATCTAATGTCGTCACAAATTTGTCCGTCAGAAGATAAGCATGTGCTGAAGCATTAATCCGTCTGAGAAAATCATGAAAGGAGATGATTCAAGCCCTGGATACAATAAAGGAGGACACATCCCTGGTTATCCTTTGCTGATGACTCCACTGTCTGCCACTCCATTCCTCATATCTCAGATCGGCAGTCGACAGCCTCCTCACTCTCTGCAGTCCTGGACAAAATCACAGACTGGGCAAACAAGTGGAACATGTCTTTCAATACTGGAAAATCTCACACTCTCACTACGTCTCTCCAAAAAGACCGACTGGACAACCCTCCCATCTACTTTCTCAATAATACTCTCCAAGAAGTTCTGTCACTCAAGCTTTTGGGTCTCACTATCTGCCATGATCTTTCTTGGGAAAACCACATTTCCAAGCTGGCCTCCAGAGCCAGTCGCCGACTGGGCATCCTCCGTCGTGCGAAGTCCTTCCTTGGCACACCTGAGCTCCTCACCACATACAAGGCTTTCATCCGCAGCTCAATGGAATACTGTTCTCCCCTCTGGGCCGGTGCTCCTGCCTCACAACTAGCTCGGCTTCACGCTGTTTAAACCAAAGCTTTCACAATCATTGGAATCTCCCGCGATGAAGCTATCTCTGAGGGCCTCTCACTCACTCACCGCAGGCAGGTTGGTGGTCTTTCTGTCTTCTACCGACTCCTATCCGGCCTAGCCCCCCCAGCTCTCTCTGGGCTCTGTCCCCCAAATATTCCTACAGGTCGCACAATATCTGCCAGCAACCCTTTTCTGGTGAAATTGCCAAAATCAAGATTCTCTGCTGACCTTCACTCCTTCATTCCTCTTTTCTCCCGCCTCTGGAACAAACTCCCTCACTCTCTTCAATCCCTCTCCTCCATCCAGGTATTCAAAACAGCTGTTCACCACTGTCTCTTATCTTCCCCCATCCAAAACCTTGATCTTTTCTACCCCCATTAATTCACCCCAGATCCACTTTTTTTGAAATACCGACTTTTTTCTTTTCTGGAAGTTCCAGCAGTGTCCATGTGTTTTATACTTTTTTGGGGGGGGGGGATTTTTTTGTGATTTTTTTGTGACCCCACATTGCTGTTAGCTCTTACATGAGCCTCGAACTTGTATGCCAAAAAAATAATAATAAAAAATCCCAAAAGCCAGCGACTCGAAGCAAGTCTGCAGCACTGCGGAGAAACTTGGAGTGGCTTGAGACTACCACCATGACCGCAAATCATGGTCATACTTGGAATATGTCTTTCAAACCCGACAGATTAAATGCCACCAGCAAACGCCTACAGAATGTCGATATAGAAATTGGGACTGGAGTTAGACTCTAAGCAATTCTTGTTAAGCTCATACAATAATCTAGAAATGAATTTGACAGGCTCGTAATAGACGCCAAAGAGCTATCTGGGCTGGAGAAATATGACACCGTTGCATCTAGATATAGGAGGAGAAACTGCCCTTTGATGCCAGCCAGCAAGGACTAACAGAGCTGAATGCCAGGCCTCAGTTCAGAGTGAACAGATTCCTCTAAATCCTGGATAATTTGTCATTTGAGTTCCAACCGAGGGCAGAAACCTACCAACTGGTGCATAACAAGTTCAGTTTTTTTGAGAAAGTCACTGGTCTTAGCGCTGATGACTTGAAATCTCAGGCTATGAATCTCTGTAATCAGTACCCTGCCAATTTGGACCAGGCCCTAGCTGATGAATGTGTGCACCTTTGCTCTCATTTTAAGAGTACCGATAAGCTTGACAAACCCATTCCAGAACTTCACAAATCAATCAGAGCTGATGAATTGTAAGTGATTTATCCGAATGAGGACGAAGCGTTGCACATTTTTCTTTGCCCTCGAGTTAACAAATTGTAGTTCTGAGAGATATATTTCTTGTCTAAAGCATATAAAAATTACTCAACATCATCATTAAGTCATGAAAAGTTGAATAGCTTGGCTTACTCGTCATTGAATCTGAGTAGCTACAAGTTTTCATATGATCATGTTATTGATATCAAAAGAAATGTTTGCTCCAAAAATGTATGAGATGATATCCTAATGAACGTGTAGAGCTGGTAAAACCACAGCATCAGCACCCAAAAGACTCGATCTGATCCAGTTTGTAGTGAGTAAGGTAAAGAGCATGGGTATGGGTAGGGTGGTTTTGAAAATTTGCCTGGCAGCAAAGAAGGCACATCCGGCACCGTGTGGGTATATATATTCACATGAGTAAAAAGCCGGGTAAAAATGACAGGCTGGAACAGTTTATTCAACGGTGCAGCCTCGTGAGCATGCCAAAGCACAAAGCCTTGGCCTAGTGTCAGGTGTGCTTTATATATTCTTTATTTATTAGAGATCCGACGGATGTAAATGATTTCTCATTTTACTCTGCGAGTGTTGCACATCACATGCAGCGGATTTCACCTCCCTGCATTTTGTATTTATTGGTATTTTTTAAAAAAAATGCTTCTTGGTTGCGCTTGAGGCTCGATTTGCAAGTCACCATCTACACTTTCGATTGAAGAGACATAATTACTCTTTTATGAAAAATGTTTTTCGAGTTTCTTTTATCCTCAAAAATAGACCGTAGTAAACACACATTTCCATGGGAACTGCTCGGAGACGCGTTTTTTGTATGAAACGTTTTTAGCAAAGAGAACTTTTTTAGTAGTTGGGACTGCTGTTACTGTTAGAGTCAATTCTGAAGTTGGAATTTTGAAGATCGGTTCGGATTAAGAGTTTGTGGAGCGAATCGCATTGTGGTTTTTAACCGTGTGTGGAAATGTAATACATGTGTGAACACCGCCTGGTGAAGTCCAGAGAGTTGTATGGAGGTGGAGGGAGGAGTGGGAGGGTGTTTCGAGTGACAGTTGTATGATGGTGGGGGGGAGGGGGGGTGGAGGGGAGGGGTGGGTGGAGGTAGGACCAGTTGCAACTACTAAACCAGAAAGCATCTGAAAATGCAAAGCCCGTCCGCATCCGTTTGTATTCAGACATCTTCTTCTTGTTCTTCCGAATTCCGAAAATAACGAAAATAGTTTAAAAAGAAAAAATACAAAATGAACACTGATGATTTTATGCAGCCTTGACATTTGAGCTTTATATCTAAAATAACAATTTGCTTCTAGCTTTTGATTGGTGAACAAATTAATTGACCCACTATGCAAATTGTTAAAATTTCAGGTCAATCGCATTAAAATTGATGATTTCTCTTCTGACCTTTGACCTTCTGACCTTTTATGTGATGCTGACCTTTGACCTTTTGACAGCATTAATTTCCCTTCTACATATTCTCATAATAAGGCTTTGGTGAAAATTTTATGACAAAACTCAAATGGTAAAAAGGTTACAGCCCTGACACGGACACTGCACACATATGGACACACACACACACACACGCATGGACACACACACACACACACACACACACACACACACACACGCACGGGGACACACACACACACACACACACACATACGGACACACACACACACACACACACACACACACACACACACACACACAAGGACACACACACACGGACACACACACACACACACACGGGACACAAACACACACACACGGGGGCACACACACACACACAGACACACACAGACACACACACACACGGGGCCACATGGATACACACACACACACACACACACACGGGGACACACCCACACGGGGACACACATACACACACACACACACACACACACACGCGCACACGGGGACACATGGATACACACACACACACACACACACACACACACACACACACACACACACACACGGGGACACACGCACACGGGGACACAAACACCTCCCCCCCCCCCCCACACACACACACACGGGGGGGGGGGCACACACATACACACACACACACACACGGGGGGGGGGGGCACACACAAACACGAACACACACACACACGTGGGCACACACACACACACGGGGGGGGGGGGGGCATACACACAAACACAAACACACACACACCGGGGGGGGGGGGTGGGACACACACACACACACACACACAAGGGGACACACACACAAACACACACACACACACACGGAGGGACACACACACACACACACACATGGGGACACACACACACACGGAGGGACACACACACACACACACACACACACACACATGGGGACACACACACACACACACCATTCAAAGACTTATGGGAAGTTACGAGGGGCGGCAATTTGACACCTGTCATATTTTGTCCTCGATACACCACTCCTCCAATGTACTTGCGATCCGTTTTTAAAATTTCCTCTTGATGAAGAACCCAGATTGCATATATCATATTCCCGTCAGGAAGCGACTCATAACAACGCCAGCTACTTTTGCCAGTATGCCAGGTGTGTATATATAACACACACACACACAGACAGTATTTAACATTCCAACAAAGTCTCAGAGTCATAGGAGATGTGCATCATGGAATGGGTGGGGTGGGGAGTAGAGGGACAGTCCCATGCTGATGACGAGCAGTAAGCAGAAACGCATTCATGGATCGGTCATTACTCCTTTCTAGCCTTGACGCTGGCATGACATGAGGCGCGACTTCTTGCCAAAGGCTTGTGTCGGTCAAAAAGGATTAAGATGCTGATGACAAGGCAGTTATGTATGGAGTTTAAGAATAGACATTAAAAGTAGTATAGATCAGGTATGTCGTTGTATGCGGAGGAGATCTGGATATTACTAAAGGAAGATGTCAGTCGTTTGGAAAGTTAAGGTGAATGGTGTGGTGAAGGGTGAAGAAAAACAGCTTGAGAAAACGATGGAGTAATGAGGAAGTGTGGGAGATGTTAGACAAAGAGGAGATCTCCTGGAGGTAGGTTATAGAATGAGGAATGGAATGGAAACAACAGAGGACAACAAAGAACATCATTGCAGTCCAAACTGAAGAATGGAGATTCCTTCCAAGAGTGAAAGTATATCTGAGGATAGAGAAGGATGGAAAGTCTGGGTTACCTGAGTGAAAGAACCTGCTCTCATGCAGATTACCAAAGAAGATATACAAGTTAATATGTCCCTAACAGAAACCATGCTCCTCACCCCCTCTTTGTGCATATGTCTCAAACCGAATGTGCCACATCTGTAAAACATCTTTAACTGACCTCTTTATTCAAATGAAATTAGCTTGCAGGTGGCGGAGCAACACAATATGGACGACGTTTGCTCAAATGTAGCATCCACAACCACGTTTGTCACGTGTTCTCATTTTACCTTCAGTAACAAACCACCATGAGGGAGTTCCTTACACAAAACACCTACAGGTGGAATATCATCGTTACTTTCATAACGGATGTAATTATTGTTGTCAACATGTCAACATAAGCACATTATTATTACTAGCAACTGTACCCGCCCTATGGGCGGGGCTTCAATTTGAGGCCCAAATAAAAAGGCAAAATATCAGAAATTTAAGGCTTTTTTATTTTAAACGATTTATATAAACATCCGTTAAATCATATCACACGCAAATCATCAAAATCTGAACAGTATTTGTAGAATTTAAATAAAAGCCACATCACTGTTCATATCGGTAAATATTATTCCATCGTGTTTGGAAAAACTGGAAAATTGGAAAATTGGAAAATTTGGGAAAAAATTGGAAAAACAATATAGCCTATTTTACTCCAGGGGGTCCCAGGATTACCCACCCAAAATTTCGTTGCGATCGGTTCAGCCCATTTTGCGGAACCTGGGAACAGACGGACGGACAGATAGACGGACAGACATTTGGTGCATTATAGTAAGATGCTTACCATGTCCAACCTTCCATGATGGTCGAGAAGACTCGATGCAGCGTAAGTGGCCAAAACACAGGCAGCCAGGGAGAAATATGTGTTGATGACGGCTCGCATCTGATCGTCCCCTTTCAAAGCGATGGCTGAGTTGAAGCTAGGCCAGAACAGCCAAAGGTAGAGTGTTCCTGCACACACGACACCATGAATGTGAACATAGAACGAATAACTTTCTACTCACTCATCCACACAATTTATGGATGCTCCTTTAATTGCCTTATTTGCCATTTTCATAAAAAGCTCTGCACACCTGTGACCTCATTGTCTGTGGTGGTGCATATTATGTATGTGGTGGTGTATCTATATTTCCAAATATCAGTGTGTGTGTGATTTTCACACCAATCATGGCAAAGATGTCAGAGTGATAGGTGGCACACTCCGATGAATGGCCATCACGCAGCCCCTCCCGGTACAGAATGCGCGACACCATGAGCCCAAAGTATGCCCCGAAGACGTGGATCACCATGGATCCACCCGCATCGTTCACCTGCCATAGCATGCAAAATAGCAACAAGGGCATCTTTGCACATTTCATTCATTTATTTTTAAACAATTTTAAGTCCAACAATCTCAATCTGGCTCATTTTGTAGGAGAGCTGTATTGGATGCCCCGACTTTCCATAAAAGTTTCAATAAAGGATTAACAGCACACAAATGATGATTGATCAGTGCTTTCAGTAAAAAAGAAGAAGAAAAAAAGGTCTATGGGGTGTCCAAAGACCAATGGTGGGACGCAACTTTCCATCACTTCCGGTGAGTGATGGCCACCACCATTTCATTAAGGTGAAATCAACACTTCAGCATCGAGATGAACGCCACTGCTAGATGCGATACTGTTAGTACTTTTTGTTGAGTCTAGTCTGCCCAAATACAAGTCTAGTCTCACCACATACAAGGCTTTCATCCACAGCTCAATGGAATACTGCTCTCCCCTCTGGGCTGGTGCTCCTGCCTCACACCTATCTCGGCTTCACGCTGTTGAAACCAAAGCTTTCAGAATCATTGGAATTTCCCACGCCTTTCACTCAGATTCTGAGGGCCTTTCTCTCACTCACCGCAGGCAGGTTGGTGGTCTTTCTGTCTTCTACCGACTCCTCTCCGGCCTTGCTCCCCCAGCTCTGTCTGTGCTCTGTCCCCCAAATACTCCTACAGGTCGCACAAGATCTGCCAGCAACCCTCTTATGGTTAAACTGCCAAAATCAAGACTCTCTGCTCACCTTCACTCTTTCATTCCTCCTTACTCCCGCCTCTAGAACAAACTCCCTCACTCTCTTCAATCCCACTCCTCCCTCCAGGTCTTTAAAACAGCTGTTCACCACCATCTCTTATCTTCCTCTATCCAAAACCTTGATCTTTTCTACCTCTGTTAATTCACTCCAGATCCACTTTTCTGAAATACCAAGTTCTTTCCTGAAATCCAGCAGTGTCCTTGTGTTTTTTTTTGTTTGTTTTTTCACCTCTCCCACCCCCCACGCCCCTTCCCACGCCTCCTCCAACCAAGTCCTCTCCCTCCCACTGATCTCCCGATGTCCCTGCTCTCAAATGTTGGACTTGTGTGCTTCTTCCTCTCTCCCCATCTTGTCTCCTGCTCCCTTTATTTCGTCTTATGGGTCCGTTTGTTTTTTTTGTCATTAATGTTAGCTCTTACACGTGCCTCGATCTTGTATACAAAAAAAAAGGCGTTAAATTATTTGGAAAATCTTAGCAACGTTCACCTCGCTGCTAAAGCCGCTGTCACACCTTGACGTTTTAGCCAGCGTATGCCGACGTATGAAAAATTTGCCTACGTTAAGAGCACGCTGAAGCACGCTGGCATACGTCGTAGTACGCCGAGCTCGTCGACAAATTTTGTGCATGCACAAAATTTGTCGACGTATGCCAGCGTATGACTCACACCAGCATACGCTGGCTAAATCGTCAAGGTGTGACAGGGGCTTTAAGCGTTAATGTCACCGTGCTAAAATGGCGGCGGCCGTTGCTAACCGGAAGTGACGGAAAGTTGTGTCCTCCCATATTATTGTATAAAATATTTACTGGTTACCACTGTTTCAGAGTACTAGTCTGAATTATATTATAATATCAAGTTTGCAGGTCCAACTCTCAACTACAATGACAAAGAAAAAAATGTAGTGCAGTCCTTGCTTCTTTGGCAGCACATACCCTCTTGTTATGAGAGGTGGTACATTGCAGAAGGAACTGTAATTACTCTGTCCAAGTACATGGCTAAATTTTTAAAAAAACTTGTAATTTTTACAGCATGACTCTAAAGGTTTTAGAACACTTTCGCAAAACAAACCCTTCAACAGAATAAACAAACATCACTTCATCATGCTAATGATCTTCCCTTCAACTCTGAGGGCATTTACATGTAATTATGTAATTAGCAAAAGACTAAATATGACATTACTTTTTCACCCAGCTCTCTCTTTCACCCAGCTCTTTATCTCCCCAGGGGGAGAAAAAGATAGAGAAAGAGAGGAAAGGAGAGGAGGGGAGAAGAGAATTGAAAAGGAGAGAAGAGAAAACAAAAGAGAAACAATGGGCAACAATCAGACAAGCAGCAATGGTAAGGAAACATAAAAACATAAATATGGATATGACAAAACACATAATAAATATGGATATGACAAGAGAACAGAAGTGATGAGTTGACAAACTTGACTTGCGACAGGGAGGGCCATAAGGTCTAAAGGGAGTAAGATATAACAGATATTTCATTAATAAATGTACAGTCCAGCATAAGTGTTGGTTTCTGTGTGAAATGACAGATCATGTGTCGAAGAGTGTTCTAGCAGAAATCCAGAGCCCCCTTCCATTATGTATGTGTCTAAGCCCCTACCATTCGCGCACCATAATTATCTAAATCGTTCCACTTTGGAATCTGTCTATATGTGCTTTAACCTTCTCACCAGCATGAGCACGAACCGTTGGAGATGGACGTAGGGATACGGAGAAAGTCTCCCCACCTACCAACGTGAAAGCGCGAGAAGCACTGTGAATCCACGCTAACTCGCTAGCGTTTATAAAAGGTGGAGGGTATGCATGGTTGTTGCATGGAGAACCAGGATTTGTCATGAGATACCAAGTCGGATAGGTGAGTGGTGAAACAAAGCGTCGGCGCTGCGAGGCGAATCCAGATTGGAGGGAGGCACGGAATCAGGACCAGCTCCGTCTCCCTGAACCAGCGCATGAGAAAACACAGCATGACCTGACAAATGTCCAGCAGGAGTCCAGGACACGGCATATCCCATTGCAACTGAACCCACTACTCCCTTCTCAAATGAGCCCACCACCAACGTCACAACCACCACGCGTCAGCATAGCACATGGACAGGTTTCTTTTTGGTCTTGTCCTCCTCTTTTGCTGTCTCCTATTTGTGAGTGTGTGGCTGCAAGGCACTGGATAAGCCGACGGGATTATTCATGGGCATGGGTGTTATAGTCATAAGGAATTCTCTCCTTCGTCATGGAATTGCTTCTCTATCCTCCCTTCCCTCTCTTTAATAAATGCTGGTTTTCACCAATGAAGTGTTGCTTTGGTGTGCGGTCCGGATTAGGGACAAATTACCGTGGCGTGAAAAATTTCACAGCTGTTGGAAATTGGCGCCAAACCCGCTAGTTCTGGACTACAAACAGTTCTGGTTCATTGAGGGTCTTTGCTCAGCCCCAACCCTTTTCGAACTGATGAACACATCGCAGGCGACAGGCTCGTTTGAGTTACTGTGCATCAGAAACTGAAGTAAAGATCTTTTGGGCTTCCCCAGATGATGTACGTAGTAGGCCTATGTCGCAAGCACTACCCTTCACGAGATTGATAACTGTCCGGTTGGGAGATTGGACCATGTCCAATCGCGTTACTGTTACAATGTGTACATGATAAGGGAAGAGAAGGAAGAAAAGTGTTAATTTGACAAAGGATGTGTAAAGAGAAAGTAAATATGAAAAATGCAGGTGATTTGGAGAAGAGAGTTAGTGAGAGAAGAAACCTGGAATGGGAATAGATGACAATTGCTAGCCATCTTAAACGAGTGGAGGGGAAAACATCACTGGATACATTCAGGATTACACAGTTGGGAAAAGATTGAGACAAAAGAGTGGAGGTGAACATTAAATTGAGATGTAGGGAGATCAACAAGGTATGGAGTGCTATTTGAACAAGTACGACCTGATAGGCCTCGATAGGGACTTAGGGGGTTGGTTGGGAAAGACGAGATATGAGGATGGAGGAAACTGCCAGGCCACGAACTGTGCCATACATAAACGTAAGCATACCAAATTACTCACCTGCAATGTAGTATAACTTACACCACACGTGTTTATCATTAACTTACAGGAACACATTTAAACTCTAGAAAGTGAATATAGCCAGGGTTCCACAAACCACCCAAAGAATGGCTTGGAACACAACAGAGGGATATTTGGAGGAATAATGGGCATGGGGAAGAATGAGAGCAAAGAGAATAGGGGAAAGACACGAGCGGTGAACAAACATGGATACAGACTCAAACACAGCAAGACGAGGAAGGGAAACCGGGGAGTCCGACGACTTCATGTCTAGTCCATCCGATGAAATATAACACAAAAATGAAAACGATGGTGGGAGTTTTGGAGAGGGGACACAATAACCAGGAAAGGAAGGGGTGTGCTTGAGGAGGGTTAATGATGGTAGAAAAGATGATCAGTATGGGGCTATGGGTGGCCTGAGGTGGTGGTGCACAGCCATATTGAATCCCAGGAGGGAAGAATGAGGGGGAACAGGCTGAGGAAGTTGGTTCCAAAGGCTAGAATAAAAGACGAATGAATGAGTGGACGTGGGCAGTGAGCCTGGATTTTGGGAGTTTCACCAGAAGGGGGTTACTGGCAGACCGGGTGCAGCCTACAGAACCCTGGGAGGGGGAGGGAGGGAAGGGTGATGACAAAGTATAGAAAGGGGCAGGGGATGCAAGACCAGAAGATAGGGTGTAGAAGACAGAGAGACCGAGCTTCATTGTGGGAGATTCCAATTATTTTGAAAGCCTCGCTCTCTACGGCATCAGGATGTGCCATGTGTGAGGAAAGAGAGAGCAATACTCCATGAAGTTGTGGATGAAGATCTTGTACGTTGATAAAAGTTCAAATTTGCCAACATGACGGAGTCGGAGGTCAGCTATGGAGGCGAACCTGGCTAATCCTTCAGCTGCTGTGGAATTAAATTGTTTATTGATCAAAAATAGCTAAAGTTGTCAAGTATGAGAAGCTATAAAAACGACATGGATAGGACATAGAAACTGAAGAAAATGAACATCATGGCATGGTCCTTCAAAAATTAAATGCTAAAAAATGAAGTCTTGTACTTTATACCTCATCGGAGGGCATCGTTGGCCTGATTGATACCTGTATAACAAGGCCCTGTAATTTTGACCCTCAACCCTGCTGTTGTTGCCCTTCTCCTTCTATTCATTTTGTCCTGATCCATCCTATGTGCTAGCTCCTCCATGAGCCTCGACTCTTTATAAAAATAAAAATATATCCAAGGAGGAAATACAACCAATGAAAAAAAGAGGAAAGAGAACATAACTTTGGGCACAGCACCTGCAATACGTTAATGGCAATGTGTTCATTGATGGCAAAGATCGTTTCTTCCACAATGGCCATGATAAGGAGCTGCACAGGGCTCGTCTTTCCCAACACGGCACCAAAGGAGATGAGTACAGCAGCGCTGCAGAAGTCTGCGTTTATCATGCTGCACACAAGGGGTAAACCGACAAACTTAACCAGGAACGCTCAGGTGGTTAATGCAGTGATTTTGTTAACGATTGTTTATTAGTGTATTATGATGATAGATGGTTGGTCCGTGGGCTGGAAGGATAGACAACAGGTGTGCGCAAGCACCTTTGAGCTGTCTAACCTGAGTTTGAATCTCTGTCCAGCTATAAACTGCCAACCTGGTGTTTCACTGGCTGGGAAATTGGCACAAACCTGCCAATGTGTCCTTCACGAAGATTATAAGTGAGCTCTACCACCGGCACTATTAATTATTATTTTTTACTAATTCCTGCTCTAACGTATAGGGGCACTGCATCAACGGCACAGTTGCACCGACAGCCAAGTGCTGCATATTAAAGAAGAAGAAGAAATTGGTTCTTGTTGAGGTTTCATTTCTCACCTCAACCTTAATTATTTTATCCGACATTCCAAAAAGTTTTCCCATAGCTGTTCATTTAAATCAAAGACCGGGATGTAGTTTTGTAAAATAGTCACGTGGTGGCAATGCAGTCGCATGAAATGATGTCTTGACATGAGGTTTGGTGTTTAAATAATTTTAATGTCAAACACAATTGCGAAGCCGAGCTGTGCAATCAGAATTTAGACGCACATCAAGGTCCGATGACATCATTCTATCTTCTAGGCCACATGATCCTTAGATTTAAATCAAGACGTATCACATTTAACTAGAATGGTACTCGGGAGCTCCGCCAGGCTGAACAATTTACGTTTTGTATTCAACTGATCGGCTCGATCTGGGTTCGGACCTAAACCAAAATCGAATTCTCTTGTTCTTGTCACCTACCGATCTCATCCACCTAGTTTGGTCATAACTCGTCCACAACATTTTGAAATATCATATGTGTGTGTATGTATATCTATATATATATATATATATATATATATATATATATATATATATATATATATATATATTGGTTCTTGTATATATATATATATATATATATATATATATATATATATATATATATATATATATATATATTGTTGCGGATATGGGATTTGCATCCATCCATATCCGCTTGTAAATATTCCCCTATTTCCTCAATACTTCCCAACTATCCCCAATCCCCCATTCCCTAGTCCCATTTTCTGTAAACAACACTCTGTAGACCCGACCTCCCCCTATTTCCCCCCATTAAATGTCGCATCCAGGTCCACCGCATCTCACGTAGACAACTATAGGACATCTTGCTAGTTATTCTTAGTCTATGTCAGTTAAGGATTCGTTTCCATTAATTCTGACCCTTCGTTGCACCAGAATGTGATTGTATGGCACCGTTAGGAAGTTTAGGACCTCCCAATACCTCCCCGCAGCTCTTCCTCACGGTTCAGAAACAACAACAACAACAACAGCAACGGCGGCGGCGTGCACAGGGAGTGCGCGTCCTCACTCCGGCTTGGTTGGTAGGGGGTGTTGGGAGGGCATGAGGCCTTCCCAGCGAGCCGCCATCGAACATGTGCTCGACGGGGTTACCAAATAGGGGCTCCCTGTCAGCTCCTCGTCAAGGGCGGAGCCCGGTAACCCCCGCACCCAATGGAAGCGGCGGACCGGTCCCATCTGGGGCAGAGCCAACCAGCCGAGGGCGTGTCACTCCCCGCTGAGCATGCGCAGGAAGAGGGAGGGTGACGTCAGATGCGCGCTGAGCTTGGAGAAAGAAAGACGCCACCTCCGAGTGCTGTGAGGCCTCACTGCATCTCTTGGACCGTGCTTGATCCTGTCCCCGAGCCAAGGTGCACCTTGTGCTATCGACTACCTGTCCCTTCCTGCCATCAATCGGGAGTTCAATCCCTGTGTAAGTCAGCCTTGTCCCGTTTGTCTGTGGTCTGTCTGGGCTAAAATAAGATTGTATTTAAGTGCCCATCTCTTCTGTGTCTTTTACCTCACTCTACCTTGTAATCTACCCCTTTTCTCCACCACTAATTATACCCTCCTCCGGAGGTCTTGAGAACTGTACCCCTGGCGTCGTTTCATTTATCCCAGTCGTTGTGTCCTTTCCAATCATTGATTTAGCGTAGCGCGATTTGGCCAACGTTCGGGTGGAATCGGGTGAGTTGGGGAAGAATCAGGGGAACTGTTAGGTCGCGGCAATACCACCGCTCGGTAAATAACATCTAATCCGCGATCCGTAACAATATATACACAGTGCAATCAGAAAGTATTCAGACCCCTTCACTTTTTTCACATTTTGTTATGTTGCAGCCTCATGCTAAAATCGTTTAAATTCATTTTTTCCCTCATCAATCTACACTCAATATCCCATAATGACAAAGAGAAAACAGGATTTTAGAAAGTTTTGCAAATTTATTAAAAATAAAAAACTGAAATATCACATTGACAAAAGTATTTAGACCCTTAACTCAGTACTTAGTTGAAGCGCCTTTGGCAGCGATTGCAGCCTCGAGTCTTCTTGGGTATGACGCGACAAGCTTTGCACACCTGGATTTGGGGACTTTCTGCCATTCTTCTCTGCTGATCCTCTCAAGCACTGTCAGGTTGGATGGGGACCGTCGGTGGACAGCCATTTTCAGGTCTCTCCAGAGATGTTCGATTGGGTTCAAGTCAGGGCTCTGGCTGGGCCACTCAAGGACCTTCACAGAGTTGACCCTAAGCCACTCCTGCGTTGTCTTGGCTGTGTGCTTAGGGTCATTGTCCTGTTGGAAGGTGAACCTTCGGCTCAGTCTGAGGTCCTGAGCACTCTGTTTCAGGTTTTCATTAAGGATATCTCTGTACTTTGCTCCGTTCATTCCACCCTCAACCCTGAACAGTCCCCCAGTCCCTGCTGCTGAAAAACACCCTCACAGAATGATGCTGCCACCACCATGCTTCACCGTTGGGATGGTCTTGGGTAGGTGATGAGCGGTGCCTGGTTTCCTCCAGACATGACGCTTAGAATTGAGGCCAAACAGTTCAATCTTGGTTTCATCAGACCACAGAATCTTGTTTCTCACAGTCTGAGAGTCCTTTCTGTGCTTTTTTGCAAACTCCAAGAGGGCTTTCATGTGTCTTTCACTGAGGAGAGGCTTCCGTCTGGCCACTTTGCCATAAAGCCCAGATCGGTTAAGAATTATGGAGGCCACTGTGCTCTTGCGAACCTTCAATGCAGCAGAATTTTTTTGTAGGCTTCCCCAGATCTGTGCCTCGACACAATCATGTTTCTGAGCTCTGCAGGCAGTTCCTTCGACCTCATGGCTTGGTTTTTGCTCTGATATGCATTGTCAGCTGTAAGACCTTATATAGACTGGTGTGTGCCTTTCCAAATCATGTCCAATCAATTGAATTTACCACAGGTGGACTCCAATCAAGGTGTAGAAACATCTCAAAGATGATCAAGAGAAATGGGAGGCACCTGAGCTAAATTTCAAGTGTCATAGCAAAGGGTATGAATACTTATGTCAATATGATATTTCAGTTTTTTCTTTTTAATAAATTTGCAAAACTTTCTAAAATCCTGTTTTCTCTTTGTCATTATGGGGTATTGAGTGTAGATTGATGAGGGAAAAAATGAATTTAAACGATTTCAGCACAAGGCTGCAACATAACAAAATGTGAAAAAAGTGAAAGGGTCTGAATGCTTTCTGAATGCACTGTGTACACTTAATCCGACATCAGGCCTAACAAGTACTTATTACATGGTGGTTTCTACGCGATAATCGGAGCAGGCTACCTATACAAATCTACCTGGTCTAAAGTCATCACTACCGACATAACAGTATATATATATATATATATATATATATATATATATACAGGGTGATTGAAAAGTAACTCCCTATTTTAAAATACTTATAATTTATTTCTTAACTATAATTTTTACAAGAAATGGATATAAGAAGAAAGCGTATAGCATGAAGTTTTATTTAAAATTCGATATGGGCACCAGAATTCGCCACCAGCTTCTCAAGCCGCCCGGGAACCGCGTCAACTGTTTCACCAGGAACTCTTGTGGGATGGAAGACATAACTTCTCGTATTCGCCCTTCAAGTTCTTCCAAAGTCGTTGGTTTGGTACAGTAGACTTGCTCTTTTACCCAACCCCAAAGAAAAAAGTCACATGGTGTTAAGTCAGGGCTCCTGGCTGGCCACTCATACGGACCACGACGACCCATCCATCTCCCAGGGAAGTGGGCATTCAGCCATTCACGAACAACAATAGCAAAATGTGGAGGAGCGCCATCTTGCATGAAAATCAAATCTTCAACATTCTCCGAAGCACTGATAATTGGCCAGATTTCGTCGTGCAGCATGGTGAGGTACCTTTTGGCATTCATGGTATCGCAAAGAATGAAGGGACCTACAATCCTTTCTGAAGTCATTCCACACCACACCGTTACCTTGGGCCGATATTGCGTTTTTTCAGAAATAACACGAGGATCTTCTCCTGCCCAGTAATAGCAGTTGTGACGGTTCACAAACCCACCGATGTGAAATACCGCTTCATCAGACCAGAGGATATTTTAAAAAGAGATCAGACCAATCTTCATACCAAGCCAGCATCACCTCCCCAAACTCCATGCGAATGTCGCAGTCTTCAGCAGAGAGTGCTTGACAGTAGTGCGGCTTCCAAGCATGCCATTTAAGCTCCTTTTTGAGCACAGTTCGTACTGTGTGAAAGGAGAGCCCACTTTCCCTTGCTGCTTGTCGAATTGACTTTCTTGGGCTATGTGTAAACATTTCTTGAACTGCTTGCACCGTCTCCGGGTCACTGGACTTGGAAGGGCGACCGCTTCTTCGAGTATCAGATACAGATCCTGTAGCCATGAGTTTTGCATGACAATTCTTGATCGTCTTTGCCTCAACTTGAGCATGTGCTCCTTTAATGGTCCGCCACCATCTTTGCACTTGAACAACGGATTTCCAAACTTCGTAACGTGCCGCTAGCTGGGCACGCTCCTGCAGGGTAAGACGTCCAGCCATGTTTGTAGGGCTTCCGAATTTCAAACAAAAAATAATCTGAAAAAAACCAACACAGATTACATTCTCATACATTAAGGAACAAACACTAAAAAGTTGAGAAAAATATTACAATAAATAAATAATTTCTAAATATTTTAAAATAGGGAGTTACTTTTCAATCACCCTGTATATATATATATATGGTGTATATATATATATATATATATATATGTATATATATATATATATATATATATATATATATAAATATACTGTTATGTCGGATATATATATATATATATATATATATATATATATATATTGTAACGATTTTGAGAAGTGTGTAACGAATTTGAGAAGTGTAACGGTTTTTGAGAAGTGTAACAATTTTGGAGGAAGTGTAACGAATGTGGAAACGTTACAATGTGAATGTTACAAAGGTATGGTAACATCCTCGTAATGTAAATAATGGTCGCAGCCGTCCTCCTAGTTAATTCCATGAAACTTACACGCAGGTCACGATATATCTTTTAAATAGTGTATTTCCTTATTCCATGTAGGCTAAATATGTGTTTCCCACTAGATTGACTTTGCATTGTATCAAACAAAATAAGCGTAGGCCCTTCCAATTTCCCCAAACATCTCCGCTCTCCAAAGTTCCTTTCAAAAGGGGAGTTGTTTTCAATCCCGCAGGCCGCCATTGCCCATGTGCTTTGAGTCGGAGAAGAAAGGCGTGTCTCCACCTCGTCATAAGAGGGAAGGAGTGAACCAGCCCTAACAGCCAATCAGCACCGCGGTGAGCGACCCGGTAGGCGTGCCCTCGGAGCCGGCGGCTTGATTTCGCCCGAGGTGATAAAAGCGACTGTAAGGGACTGCTTTACCAGAGGCCTTGGGAGATGACCTGGGAGATGAGCAAAGAGGCTGCACCAAGAGGAGCGGTGAGATGCGAAACGCTCCAAGCCAAAGAGGAGAGGTACTCGGCAAGGAAACCAGCTTTGGAGAGACGCGCTGAAAGGAGGGAGACGGCTCCACCACAAGAAGAGGAGCAGGTGTGCCGAACCAGCGCGTGACGTCTACCGCAGCGGATACGCGACGAGGGTTTTCCCGCCAAAACCGCGAGGAATTGAGAGCTGCTGCCTCCGACTTTGCCTCCCTCTCAAGCAATCCACCTCAAGCCCTACCTGCCTGCAATATCCCCTGTGTAAGTGTGAACGTCCTGTCCTGCTCGTTGTCTTGGGGTTAAGTAAAAATGAATAGTGTAAGTTAACGATTCGCTGTGTTACTGCTTCTTCCATCCATTGCTTGTGTGTGTATAATAAATCTGTTCTTCCTCCGTATTCTTCTTCTTCTTCTTTTTCATTCTCTTTCGGTCGCTTTAGAGGTTTCCCGATTGAATATCTGTGGGGCGATCTGGTCAACGTCGGGTGGATTCGGGTTCTAATCGGGGAGTAACTGTTCGGACGCGGTTAAATACACCACCGCTCGGTCAATATAACATCTAAAACCGCGTCTGTAACAATTGGTGTCGAGGAGTTGGATTCGGAACTGGGACTAAATTTGTTAGGCCCAAATTTTGGAACACCAATTGTACTATTAGAGTAACAATTGGTGTCGAGGAGGGAGATCGGACCCGAGATCGGACCCGAAGCGCGCTTAACGCGCTCAAAATTACAAGCTGCCGAAATTTATTTTGTTTTATAAAACCCGAATTTTGAGATCGCGCCATGGACAATCAAGGCGATCGGATGTCGGTGGGAGAGATAGACAGGGTGGAATCGACCCAGGACCTCGGGGAAATGTATGTGGAGGAAAGGGAGGAGGAGAAAAATAGCAATGTGGTTGCGGGGGTATCAGACGCGCAAAATGGCGCCTCGCACATGGCGACCGCGCCCGCGACCGTAGCAGCGCCGTTGGTGGATTTGAACCTTTTTTTTATACAAATGAAGGCCCTTATGGACAAGAATAATGAAGAAATGGAAAACAGAATGATGGGGGCCCTTATGGGACAAATGGGAGACCAAATTGGAGGTTTGAAAAACAGTATGAGGGCTGATAGTGAGCGATTAGAGGGCCAAATGGGGGTAATGAGGGACGAAGCGAGGGGTACCGGTGAGGGGTTAGACAAGAAATTTGGGAAGTTAGACAATAATTTTGAGGGGTTAGACAACGGGATAAAAGAGGTAAAGAATGGGGTAACGGGGGTGGAAAACAGAATGGCTGCCCAGGAGAATCAGTTAGAGGGGGTGAAAAATGGGTTAACGGGGGTGGAAAACAGAATGGCTGCCCAGGAGAATCAGTTAGAGGGGGTGAAAAATGGGTTAATGGGGTTAGAAAATAGGATGGAGGACAAATTGCGGGAAATAGGGGAACAATCTGCCAGGGAAATCAAACAAATGGGAGAGCAGATAGAGGAGGTGAAAATCGGGGTAGAAACCAAACTGGATGCTCAGAGGGATGAATTGGGACAGATGAGGGTGGCATCTACAAAAGAGATGGAGGAAATACGACGAGGGGTAAGTGAGGAGGTTTCGGGGCTACGCGAGGAGGTAAAGCGAGGTGAGAAGCGTATGGAGAAAGAGGTGAGAAATAATACGGCTAAGTTACAAGGGGGAATAGAAGATCTGACGAAGGGAGTAGAACAGCTGACAGTCGGACAAAGGGAACTAGCGGACCAAGTGGAAAAGAACACTGCAATCATCGGGGGTTTGAAAGCGACACAAAAGGACATTAAAAACGAATTAATAGCAACACAAAAGGAATGTCAGATGGTACATGAGGGGTTGACGAAGAAGTTGGAGGAGGTGACAGAAGTGATGGAGACGAAGGACCGAGAGGTGAGGACGCACATCGAAACGGTTAAGGTGGCGTTAGAGGAAGAGATAGAGGGGGCGCACCGGGAGATGAAGGAGGTAAAGGAAAAATTAGAGGAGGTGGAAGAGGGGGTGAGTGAAATTAAGAGGAGACGGAGGGAAACTAAAAGGGAGATAAAAGAGGAAGTCATGGAATATGTACAAGGTCTGTGTTCAAATCATGATGAGGTGCTCACTAACCAAATAAAAAGTTTGCAGGTGGCAAAGGAGGTGTGGAGACGAGGTACGGAGGTGAGTGGCAATGTATATGATGTGAGGAAAGCTTCAGTCGGCTTGGGGATTGGTTTGGATCCGGGTGTTCGTGAGAGGCCGTTGGTGAAGTGTGCGACAGGTCTGGTGTGCGAAAAAAGAGGTGTGCGAGAATGCCCGACCATGGGGTGTGTGAGGAAAAAGTGCACGCCGAGGAGTGAGTGTGCCGTCAAGAGGGAGTTGGTCGAAGCACGTGTGCGAGGGGGTACATGGAAGCGCGGTGTGGTGAGTGTTACAGAGGAAGTAACGAAAAAGTGTGCGCAAGAGGATGCGCGAGAAAGGTGTGTAACGGACGGGTGCATGGGGAAAGCGCATGCTGTCAAGAGTAAGGGAGAATGCATGCCTGTGGTGAGTGTTACAGAGGGTGTAACGGGACAATGTGCGGAAGAGTGTGCGCGAGAAAGGTGTGTAACGGACAGGTGCATGAGGAAAGAGTGCGCTGTCGAGAGTAAGGGTGAGTGCGCTGTCAAGAATGGAGGTGAGAGTAGTGAGAGTGACAAGGAGCGTGAGTTGGTTGTGACAGGTGAGCGAGGATGTACACCTGGAATGGAAGGATGCACACCTGGAATGGTAGAGCGTGAGTGGGAATGCACATTTGAGTTGGTCGTGAGGCACGTGGTTGGGTGTGCGGGTGAGAGCACACCTGTGATTGTCACAAAGGAGGTGACCGAGAAAGGGGCGCGAAGAGGTGTGTTGGTGAGGTGTGCGAGCGACGAATGTGTGCCAAGGTGTTCGGTGGTCAGGTGTGTGACCAAGTCGGTGAGCGGAATGAGTGTACCGAGGTGTGTTAGAGAAGGTACGACCAAGAGCAGGGAGACGGCTGCATGTAGGAGCAAGAAAGGGGTAGCGTATGCATGTAAGCGTCCAGGTGAAGCGTCGACGGTAACCGGTTTAGCGGTTAGGGCGACTTATAGCCGAATCGGGCCCTCGGTGCGCGTCGGGCAGCTTCGCGTGCCGCGAGGACCAGCGGGGATCCGAACCACGGTGGTTTCGAAAGAACCGCCGTACGCGATCCACGCTGTGCCTCGCTTGGAACGGCCGCGTCCGGGCTCCACTAGGCGGAGCGGGCAGCGGGATAGGAAGGGTCGTCATGGCGACCACGTTTTGTTGAGACGTGCCGGCAGGTCGAGATCGGGACATTGGATGGCTCCACGCCGAGGTGGTGCGTGGGATCTCGGCCCGGGTAAGCCCCCGCCCCTGCCCCGAATGCGGGACGCATCCAGCCGCCGGCACAAAAGAACCCGCGTTCATGGCTCGGCTGTACGAAGCCGGGCTGTAGACGTGAATTGGCGCACCGAGAGGATGTAATAAGTAGACGGGTGATGGTGATAGTGATAGTGATTTAAAACGAAATTTAGAAAAGTGAGTAGAATTGGCAGTAAATGGAAAATTTTTGAATTGGTTGGAATCTGGACGAACAAAATTGATAGTGAGAGACCCCCGATGTGGTGGGATGGCAAATCCACCATCCCTCACAGTGGGGCAAATGCGCTATAGTTTATGGGGTGTATGGCAGTGAAAACTAGCCCGGGTGGGTTAGGTTATATTGTAGGGATCTAGCGAAGATGACATTAGGTAACGTTAAGATTAGTTAGTGACTGATACCTGTAGTGGGGACGCAGGTAGTTTAGTGTGGATGATAATGACGTGGGAGCGCAATAGTTTAAAGGGACGACTGGGAAGCGCAAGTTTCAGAGGGGAGTAGTTAGCTGAGATGATGCCGTGTGTGTGAGGATTGAACAGGTGAGAATGGAACAGGTGTGATTGCACAGGTGTGCAACTGAACAGGTGTGTGGAGCAGTGTATGAGGGAGTAGTGGTGATTGCGTGTTGTGTTGACCAAATGGTCCAGGAAGAAAGGAGGGTGCAGGTGGCACCAGGTGTGAGGGCACAGGTGTGCAACAACAGGTGTATGTGGCTGTGTGGAATAAATGGTAGTGTGGAATATCTGGAGTATTGGAATGGATGGTCGTGGAGTGAGAATGGTGGAAATTGTGGAGTGGGGTGGATGGTGCGAAGGTGTGAATGGGGGAAGAGTGGACCCCCATCACGGATACCCGGGGCGGGTAGTGTAAGTGTTAGGTAGAGGGTACAGGTAAATTGTGGTTGGATATTGGCATCTGTGGTGCGGGTGGCAGAATGGTATGTGGATGGGTGCATTAGTGTTGTGGAAATGGCTGGGCGTGTAGCCTGTTAGTGTGTGTAGTTGGTTTGGGCACTCCACCACTGTGAGGATGTCGGCCAGGTGAGGCCGCAGGTGGGCTCTGGGAGCCGGTAGTAGTTGTTGTGGATGGGGCCCGAGGATCCGGAGGACGGACCCGGGTAGCCCAGTGCCGGAGGGCACCGAGTGGGGTGACAGAGCCAGGAGGGGCTGTCCCCAGTTAGATAGGTTAGGGTGAGGAGCAGGTAAGCTCGGGTGGCAACTGCAGTGGTGGAGGTGTGCAGGTGGGTAGACCTGTTGGGAGAGCTACACGTCGCAGCCCAGAAATTGTGCTAGAGCACCGGGAGATGAATCGGGGGAGTGAGACCCCAAATGGAGAAGCACCACAGTTTGGTCAATGGGAATTGGTTATTAGAACCCATAGTGTAAGTTGGCCAATGGATTGGCAGGGAAAGACCCCGGGTAGTGTAAAGTGTGTTAAAGTCATTTAGAAAATAGTTAGGATGAAGGATCTCCTCGCACCATCTGCATCCACTCACCTGAGGTGACAGGTACTCCACACCATGCCATGTTTTGATTATATTTTTTATGATGCAAATGTTTGGATTGTGAGACACATCATGACGTGGGTGTGACATTGTGCGTAATTCCATCTCTCCCTCCTTATGAGGATTGATGATGAATTGGGGATGGCAAATTTTGAAGTAGAGGGATTGTGGTGACGAATTTGGTATAGGGGAAATATGGGGAAGACGTGACAGTAGTGACGAATTGGTAATGTGTAGATTTTGTACATATGGGGTAAGGGCAAGGGCAAGGGTAGGGTAGGTGACAGGGGGATGACGTACGGTAGGGACGAGCTTTCTCACTTCGCCCTCCGTACGCATTTCACCTTGCATTGCCTTATTGACGTGTACCCTTGTGACCTTACCCCTCGCTCAATTGTCTTTCTTTTGTCTCCCACATGACCTGTGCGCCATTGGGTGCCGATGGGAGCGTGCGTGAGGTGGCCATTGTGCGCCCGAGATTCCCAGAACCAGCATGCATTGCGTTGATGTACCACTGTATGGGCCGCTGTTCTGCGGCCAAGTACCACTTGATGGACCCCAGGTTCTGGGGCAGGGCACCTCTGTTGGAGACCGGCCATAGTGGCCAGGGAATCTTGCTTGCGGACCTCGGTAAGGTGGCACCTATGCCAAACAGGTGGACCACCCTTAGTTGGCCCCTGAGGCCCTAAATAAAAATGGACACAAGTTGTGCTTTTTATTATTTCCAACTAGGCCGCATGAAGCCAGAAGACGTCGGGAAGAACATCGGCCCAGCAGAGAAAGAGAAGACCACCACCAGTTGTTTTGTTGTGTTTATTATGAACCATGGTGACTGCGCACCGTGTGGTGCTTTTGGTGCTTGTGGTGCTTGTGGTGTTTTTGGTGCTTTTGGGTGCTTTGGTGGTATTGGTACTGGTGCATCAATGCAATGCGTGCTGTCTCCTCCCTCCCAACAGGAATTTCTTTCTCTTGTTCCCTAAAAAAAACAAAAAAAAACACAGGTCCTGGGTTGCGTTGTAAATAAGAAATCACGTCATTGTAAATAATGCTCCCCACCGTAAATGTATAGTTTGAGAATAATTCCGTAATTCGGTTAGCTGTGGGCTTGAGTCTGTTAGACAGGGTGCAATGCAATAGGGGGACATACTTATTTGTGTTTTAAAATTGTCACACTCAGGGTCAGGTTAATTGTAGAGGGAATTACACCTACGTGTCACACTAAGTTAAAGTTTAGTAGGCCCGAGAACTGGCCTGAAGAAAGGAGGGTGCAGTGTAACGATTTTGAGAAGTGTGTAACGAATTTGAGAAGTGTAACGGTTTTTGAGAAGTGTAACAATTTTGGAGGAAGTGTAACGAATGTGGAAACGTTACAATGTGAACGTTACAAAGGTATGGTAACATCCTCATAATGTAAATAATGGTCGCAGCCGTCCTCCTAGTTAATTCCATGAAACTTACACGCAGGTCACGATATATCTTTTAAATAGTGTATTTCCTTATTCCATGTAGGCTAAATATGTGTTTCCCACTAGATTGACTTTGCATTGTATCAAACAAAATAAGCGTAGGCCCTTCCAATTTCCCCAAACATCTCCGCTCTCCAAAGTTCCTTTCAAAAGGGGAGTTGTTTTCAATCCCGCAGGCCGCCATTGCCCATGTGCTTTGAGTCGGAGAAGAAAGGCGTGTCTCCACCTCGTCATAAGAGGGAAGGAGTGAACCAGCCCTAACAGCCAATCAGCACCGCGGTGAGCGACCCGGTAGGCGTGCCCTCGGAGCCGGCGGCTTGATTTCGCCCGAGGTGATAAAAGCGACTGTAAGGGACTGCTTTACCAGAGGCCTTGGGAGATGACCTGGGAGATGAGCAAAGAGGCTGCACCAAGAGGAGCGGTGAGATGCGAAACGCTCCAAGCCAAAGAGGAGAGGTACTCGGCAAGGAAACCAGCTTTGGAGAGACGCGCTGAAAGGAGGGAGACGGCTCCACCACAAGAAGAGGAGCAGGTGTGCCGAACCAGCGCGTGACGTCTACCGCAGCGGATACGCGACGAGGGTTTTCCCGCCAAAACTGCGAGGAATTGAGAGCTGCTGCCTCCGACTTTGCCTCCCTCTCAAGCAATCCACCTCAAGCCCTACCTGCCTGCAATATCCCCTGTGTAAGTGTGAACGTCCTGTCCTGCTCGTTGTCTTGGGGTTAAGTAAAAATGAATAGTGTAAGTTAACGATTCGCTGTGTTACTGCTTCTTCCATCCATTGCTTGTGTGTGTATAATAAATCTGTTCTTCCTCCGTATTCTTCTTCTTCTTCTTTTTCATTCTCTTTCGGTCGCTTTAGAGGTTTCCTGATTGAATATCTGTGGGGCGATCTGGTCAACGTCGGGTGGAATCGGGTTCTAATCGGGGAGTAACTGTTCGGACGCGGTTAAATACACCACCGCTCGGTCAATATAACATCTAAAACCGCGTCTGTAACAATATATATATATATATATTGTTACTGATCGCGGTTTAGGATGTTGTTTGCCGAGCGAAGGCTCCGCGACCGAACAGTTGTTCCCCGACTCACCCGATTCACCCAGAACTTTGGCCGTATCGCACCGCAGCTGCCCAATCTGGAAAAGACTAAAACGACGAAATGCAAAGAGGAAAAGGAATAAGACGAGAAGACGGACAGAAGAGTAATTGGATTTATTATACACACAAGCAAAAAGAAAGCAGTCACGTTTATTTACAACACATAAGACGCAGGTGACACAGTGCAAATACTAGCTTATTCAGACTTAATTAAATACCCAGGGACAAGACACACAGAACAAACTCACGTACACAAGAAGGGTGGAAAGGCAGGAGGTGGATGGCTGGAGGGAGAGGAAGGTCCAAGGGGGTCCTGCAGCACGATCGGCGCGTTTAGCAGCCGCCGTTCCTTCGCGGCCCTGCTCAAAACCGCCGTCCAGGCCCCAAGCGGCTGTTGGGTGTTGTTGCTGCTGTGGCCGCCGCTTGCTTTTGCCAGGACTCGTCTGACTCGTCTGGTCCAAACCCTCAACTCAACAACACTCTTGCACGTCTCCCTGTCCAACCACTCTTTCTCTCTTGGTCCAACCACTCTTTCTCTTTCTTGGTCCAACCACTCTTTCTCTCTCTTGGTCCACTCACTCCTCACCACCGACTCCTCAACGCCACTTGCGCGCGCGCCTTTATAGCGCCTCCGGCGATCAAGCCGCCGGCCTTCAGGACACGCCCATCGGTGTGCTCACCTCGGCCCTGGTTGGTCACGCGACCCTCTGGCTCCGCCCTTGATGACGACGGGCGGGCACGCCCCTCTTTCCCGACCCGAGCACATGTTCAATGGTGGTTTTGGAGGGGATGTAATTGGCAATCGAGGCTTGGCAATGACGAAAGGGGTTGTGAAAGGAAATGGAGATTTTGGGGAAGGGAATGAAAGGGGATCTATTCTCTTTCACTGGTGCAATGGAGTACTTCAATTACTGGGAGACACAGCCTTACCCTAAAACACAGAATAAGATATAACTATCGAACAGGGGTATTCTATTATTGGCTGACGTGTATGCTTGTGGACTAATTATGGGATGCCCTTTCACCTTTACACAGCTCCGGAGGCAGGGGGCGCAGAATAAACAATAATAATAATTCACACAATCAAAAAAATATACAGTCCTCATATCCGCAAGACTGCACCCTCCTCCTCTTAGGCACGTCCCGGGCCTACAACTTTTATTTAGTGTGACACGTAGGTGTAGTTCCCTCTACTTTTAACCTGACCCTGAGTGCGACAGTTTTAAAACATAAATAAATGTGTCCCGCTGCTCCATTGCACCCTGCCTAACAGACTTACGCCCACAGTTAACCGAATTGCGGAATGGTCTTCAAACTACACACTGACGGTGGGAAGCATTATTTACAATGACGCTATTTTTATTTACAAAACTAACCCAGGACCTGTGATTGTTCTTTCTGGGGGGAGACAGTCTGCTCTGCATCAATGCACCATGAAAGCACCCAAAAACGCACCAATACACACCCAAGCACCAATCGGTGCAGTCACCATTGTTCCAGAATAAAAAAATAAATCAACAACCCCTAACCCTGCAGGTGATCTCTTGCTCTTCGGCTCCCTCTGCTGGTTATTATTATTTGTTCTTCCAGATGTTGTCATTCTTTTGCTTTGCTTACTGGCGGCCTATTTGTATTAAAACTTGCACCCAATGTATCCATTTTTATTTATTTTATTTATGGCCCACAGGGCCGACTACGTGTGGTTCACCTGTGGGGCATCGGTGCCCTGTGGCCAAGGTCCGCCAGCAAGATGTCGGGCCCTCATGGCCGGTTCCAGCAGAGGGGCCATGCCCCAACCCATGGGGTCCATAAGTGGTGCTTGGCCACAGACATGTGGTCCATAATGTGGTGCATCGATGCAGACAGCTGGTTCTGAGAGTTCCGGGCGCACAATGGAGGACTCACGCACGCTCCCCTCGGCACCCAATGGCGCACAGGTCATGTGGGAGACAAAAGAGACAATTGAGCGAGGGGTAAGGTCACAAGGGTACACATCAATAAGGCAATGCAAGGCGAAATGCGTACGGAGGGCGAATTGAGAAAGCTCGTCCCTACCGTACGTCACCCCCCTGTCACCTACACTACCCTTGCCCTTACCCCATATTTACAAAATCTACCCATTTACAAATTCGTCACTACTGTCACGTCTTCGCCATATTTCTCCTATACCAAATTCGTCTCCACAATCCCTCTACTTCAAAATTTGCCATCACCAAATTCATCATCAATCCTCATAAGGAGGAAGAGATGGAACATCAAAGCACAATGTCACACCCACGTCATGATGCGTCTCACAATCCAAACATTTGCATCATAAACAATAATCAAAACATGGCATGGTGTGGAGTACCTGTCACCTCAGGTGAGTGGATGCAGATGGTGCGAGGAGACTTCAATCCTAACTATCCTCTAAATGACTTTAACACCCTTTACACTACCCGGGGTCTTTCCCTGCCAATCCATTGGCCACTTACTCTATGGGTTCTAACAACCAATTCCCATTGACCAAACTGTGGTGCTTCTCAATTTGGGGTCTCACTCCACCGATTCATCTCCCGGTGCCCTTGCACAATTTCTGGGCTGTGACGCATAGCTCTCCCAGCAGGTCTACCCACCTGCACACCTCCACCACTGTAGTTGTCACCCGAGCTTACCTAGCTCCTCACCCTAACCTAACTAACTGGGGAAGACCCCTCCTGGTTCTGGCACCCCTTGGTGCCCTCTGGCACTGGGCTACCCGGGTCCGTCCTCCGGATCCTCGGGCCCCATCCACAACAACTACCGGCTCCCAGAGCCCACCTGCGGCCTCACCTGGCCGACATCCTCACAGTGGTGGAGTGCCCAAACCAACTACACACACTAACAGGCTACACGCCCAGCCATTTCCACAACACTAATGCACCCATCCAAAGACCATTCTTTCACCCGCACCACAGATGCCAATATCCAACCACAATTTACCTGTACCCTCTACCTAACACTTACACTACCCGCCCCGGGTATCCGTGATGGGGGTCCACTCTTCCCCCATTCACACCTCCGCACCATCCACTCCACTCCACAATTTCCACCATACTCACTCCACGACCATCCATTCCAATACTCCATACCATTTATTCCATACACCTGTTCTCCATTCACCTGTCGTTGCACACCTGTGCAATCATACCTGGTGCCGCCTGCACCCTCCTTTCTTCCTGGACCATTTGGTCATCACAATACACAATCACCACGACTCCCTCATACACTGCTCCATCCACCTGTTCAGTTGCACACCTGTGCAATCACACCTGTTCAATCACACCTGTTCAATCCGCAAACACACGGCATCATCTCATCTAACTACTCCCCTCTGAAACTTGCGCTTCCCAGTCGCCCCTTTAAACTATTGCGCTCCCACGTCATTATCATCCACTCTACTCTACCTGCGTCCCCACTACAGGTGTCATTGTCACTAACTAATCTTAACGTTACCTAATGTCATCTTCGCTAGATCCCTACACACAATATCCTAACCCACCCGGGCTAGTTTTCACTGCCATACACCCCATAATCTAGTGCTCCTTTGCCCCCCATTTGTGAGGGATGACAGAGTTGCCATCCCACCACATCGGGGAGGTCCCACTATCAATTTCGCTCGTCCAAATCCAACAAATCAAAAATTTGTCAATTACTGCCAATTCTATTCACTTTTCTAAATTTCGTATCAAATCACTATCACTATCACTATCACCATCATCACAGTCCGCTATATCCTAGCCTCGGTGCGTCGTGACATCATTAAACTCGGTTCGTAAGGCCGAGCAATGAATTCGGGTGGTTTGGTCACCTGCAGGTTGAATCCGTCCGGCTTTCGGTTCAAGGGAGGTGGTTTGGTTGGACCGAGGTTCCACGCACCATCTCGGCGCGGCACCTTGCGGTCCCGGGCCCGATGGCTCAATCTCCCCCGGTCGGAACCCCGTCCCCACGAGGGGGCACCGTTCCGCTTCCTCCCACTCGCCCTTGAACCGGACCGGTCGCCTCGCCCTCGAAGGCCCGGACTCGACCATGCAGGGCGGGGCCAAGCCCGAATCGGCAACGACGCTTCGAAGAGAAGCGACGCAGCATCGATCTGCGCCGGGCCTCGCACCCAACAAAGCACACCGCGCCCCGAGTGCTCGCATCGGCTATCCGTCGCCCTAACCGCTAACCCGGTTACCGTCGATGCTTCACCGGCATGCTCACACGCATACGCTACCCCTTTCACCCTCACAAAACCCGGCATTCCAACGCCGTCCGTACAATCCACCAACGCTCTCCCTGTTACACACCACACCTCTCGCGCACACTCTTGTGCACACTCGCCGCTCGCACACCTCGGTCCACACCTCTCCTCCGTTACGTCCTCCGTAACACTCACCATGGGCGTGCACTCTTGCATCCACCCACTAACGTGCTCGGATGGGCTCTCCCACACTCGCGCTACCACCAACCCAGGTGTGCTTCCTCGCACACCCTCTACCATTCCAAGCGTGCATTCTCGCACCCACTCCACCACCAACTCACTCTCCGGGTCACTCTCACCCTCGCACGTACACTCCGTACACCCCGACGTGCATTCTCGCTCGCACTCGGTTTCACTCCCACACTTTATAGCACACCCACTCGCCGACGCACACTTTTTTTCCACACGCGTGTCATTTCCAATCACACGGGACCCTTCACCAACGCCCGGATGCTTCCTCGATCCCAAGCGCGCGAAAATTCTTTTGTCGCCAAACATCCTCTTACAAAATCTACCCGCACAATATACAGCACGTCTCACCTTCGGGGTTCTTCTTCCTCCCTGCACCAAAACCTGCAAACTTCCATTCGGGTTAAGCACAGCATCGTGATGTGAGCAGGGACTTTGCACATTTTCCATTTCTCCCTGCAATTCCCGGGCTACCTCCGTCGTCTCTTCAATTTTAATTGTACCCACTACTGCTTTGTCTTTGTTCCCCTCGACGACCGTTGGCTTTAATAAAACACCCTCTACCTCATCAGTCGCCGGCTTTTCCAAACCCCGTGTCACGATTTCTACCCCCGTCATTGTACCCGTGCTTTCCTCCGCTTCGCTCAACCGGCGCTTCTCGACCCGCGTTACCTCCTCGTGCACCCCTGGGACCCTTTCGCCCAACTTGCGGTCTCTGTCCCTCTGCTCCCTTGCCTCTCTATCGGCCCTCATTCCGTTCGTTGTTGCTTCAATTTGGTTTCCCAATTCGTTCGTTATTGCTTCAATTTTATTACTCAATTTCTCCCCCTCTATTCTCAGCATCTCGGTGAATTGCGCCATGAAGTCCCCCACATCAAAGCCCGCTACTACAGTCACGGGCGCGGCAAAATTTGGTGCCGCTGTAGCCACGTGCGCGAGAGCGCCATTTTGTGCATCTGATACCCCCTCAACCGCCTCCTCATTGCTCCCCTCCATTTGATCCTGGGTTACTCCTAACCCCTCCTCTAGCTCACCCACCGGCATCCGATCGCCTTGACCAGCCATGGCGCGATTTCAAAATTCGGGTTTTATTTCTTTAAAACAAAACAAATTTCGGCAGCTTGTAATTTTGAGCGCGTTAAACGCGCTTCGGGTCCAATCTCACTTCCTGACACCAATTGTTACTGATCGCGGTTTAGGATGTTGTTTGCCGAGCGAAGGCTCCGCGACCGAACAGTTGTTCCCCGACTCACCCGATTCACCCAGAACTTTGGCCATATCGCACCGCAGCTGCCCAATCTGGAAAAGACTAAAACGACGAAATGCAAAGAGGAAAAGGAATAAGACGAGAAGACGGACAGAAGAGTAATTGGATTTATTATACACACAAGCAAAAAGAAAGCAGTCACGTTTATTTACAACACATAAGACGCAGGTGACACAGTGCAAATACTAGCTTATTCAGACTTAATTAAATACCCAGGGACAAGACACACAGAACAAACTCACGTACACAAGAAGGGTGGAAAGGCAGGAGGTGGATGGCTGGAGGGAGAGGAAGGTCCAAGGGGGTCCTGCAGCACGATCGGCGCGTTTAGCAGCCGCCGTTCCTTCGCGGCCCTGCTCAAAACCGCCGTCCAGGCCCCAAGCGGCTGTTGGGTGTTGTTGCTGCTGTGGCCAGCGCTTGCTTTTGCCAGGACTCGTCTGACTCGTCTGGTCCAAACCCTCAACTCAACAACACTCTTGCACGTCTCCCTGTCCAACCACTCTTTCTCCCTTGGTCCAACCACTCTTTCTCTTTCTTGGTCCAACCACTCTTTCTCTCTCTTGGTCCACTCACTCCTCACCACCGACTCCTCAACGCCACTTGCGCGCGCGCCTTTATAGCGCCTCCGGCGATCAAGCCGCCGGCCTTCAGGACACGCCCATCGGTGTGCTCACCTCGGCCCTGGTTGGTCACGCGACCCTCTGGCTCCGCCCTTGATGACGACGGGCGGGCACGCCCCTCTTCCCCGACCCGAGCACATGTTCAATGGTGGTTTTGGAGGGGATGTAATTGGCAATCGAGGCTTGGCAATGACGAAAGGGGTTGTGAAAGGAAATGGAGATTTTGGGGATGGGAATGAAAGGGGATCTATTCTCTTTCACTGGTGCAATGGAGTACTTCAATTACTGGGAGACACAGCCTTACCCTAAAACACAGAATAAGATATAACTATCGAACAGGGGTATTCTATTATTGGCTGACGTGTATGCTTGTGGACTAATTATGGGATGCCCTTTCACCTTTACACAGCTCCGGAGGCAGGGGGCGCAGAATAAACAATAATAATAATTCACACAATCAAAAAAATATACAGTCCTCATATCCGCAACAATATATATATATATATATATACATATATATATATTGTTACGAATTTGGGTAGTGATATATGTTGAGCAGAGTAGATCTGAGTAGGTATCATGCTTCGGGATGTCGCGGTAAGGAACACTCACTACCTGTAATAAATCCATGTGTAGGCGTTTTGTCGGTTAAGGTGTATAACTGTGAATCTACCAGGAGATTCGTGTGTTAAGTAGTGTATGGAATAATGAGTAGAGCCCTTGTATGTCTCACCTGGTAATCAAACCTCTGTCCCTTATGGCACTGCAGACCACATAGACACTTGGTTAGGATCCCTTCGTACAACATTAATAACGCCCTTCCCCCCGACATGACCTCGGAAGAAATTGGGCCAGAACACCGCCACATGGCAGCCACCATCCACACCTCCGACAGGCCTATCCACCTCGCATAGCACATGCTACGACCACGGAATAGGGGACGGGAGTGAGAGTGGTGTGGTGGGCGTGACCTGAGCAAGCCGGCGAGTCAGTGGAGGAGACCGATTGGCTGGCAGTGCGCCAAAGCTGACGTCACGGCCCGGCAGATATTATCCGAGGGCTGAACGCCATTTTAGAAGAGTTCATTTTGGGCAGCAGAGAGAGAGTCGTTCAATTGGAGTCCCGGTGCGAGTGAGTCGAGACTCGGCATGTGCAGTCCAGAGCAGTTGGATTCGTGGTTGAGAGTTGGATCGAGAATTCATGTGTGCAGTTGGCAGTGAGCAGTTCGAGTCACGAGTTGGGTGACGAGGGTCGGAATGAGACAGTTGTGAGTTGGATCCCGAGTTCAGGCAGTTCAGATCGGAGATCCTGAGACGAGGTGCGCACAAGTTCAAGTTCGGAACGGGAGAGTTCGTTTGAGGTGCGCACGAGGAGAGTTGGCAGACCCCGAGTGCAGAGAGAGAGACCGAGTGGAGCTCGCTGTCCTGCTGTCGACCTCGTGGTGACTGGTGCTTGGGGCGAGGCCTTGTGGGACTTGGAGCGAAGGACCTTGTGGTGTGCGGTTGGGCAAGGCGGAGCGGTGTTGGACAGCAGCAAGGAAGACGACGAGACAAATAAGCCCGAGCTCTGCGTACATTTTGCACAAAAGACGTGTTTCTTTCGTAATTCATAATCCCTCATTTTGTTTCTGAAGTCGGTGTGCAACAACAACTACAACAGGGATTTTAAGGCCATTTTCCCTGCAAGAGCGGGGGTTAGCCTTGCGGTCCCCATGACAATGTTCTCCATTTTGCCCTATTTTCTGCATCTCCCCTTGTTAACCCCCTTGCCCGCATTTCTTCTTCGACCATCTTTAGCCAAGTCTTTCTCGGTCTTCCCCGTCCTCTACTTCCTTCTACATTCATTTCCATCACTCTTTTCAACCAGTCACTTTCATCCTTCCTCAACACATGACCAAACCATCTCAACCTGTTTCTCTTCACAGCATCCATCACAGGCTCTATTCCCATCATCTTTTGCAATTCATCATTTGTCTTCCTCTCTCTCAACGATACTCCACTAGGCGGAGCGGTGTTGGACAGCAGCAAGGAAGACGACGAGACAGATAAGCCCGAGCTCCGCGTACATTTTGCACAAAAGACGTGTTTCTTTCGTAATTCATAATCCCTCGTTTTGTTTCTGAAGTCGGTGTGCGGGATCCCGATTTGGGATATTTATTACTGGCGCGTGCTTTTACTGTCCTTGCTTTTCCCAATAAACCCTTATATTACTTTCTGTACATATATCTGAACGCAGTTTACCGGGTGGTTGATTTTAATAGATAAGGCTGCGGGGGGCTCTCGCCGTTCCCCTTCATTCTGCGCGCTTGGGGCTTTTGGTTTTGGAATCCGCCATTGAGTTTTCGCCTCGGAAGTTAAAGCCTTCGTGACCGGCAATCCGCAACTCTGGTGTTAATCGGAGTTGCGTGACAATATATATATGTATATATATATATATATATATATATATATATATATATATATATATATATATATATATATATATATATAAATAATGGTATCTGTAATCTGGTTCTCCAACCTAATGAGCGGACAACATGACGTCATCGCCATGCACGTCCGCCTTGCCTGCAAAGTTCCAGAGGAACCATCCAGCAGTGCGTCATTACGGATTATAAATACAGATACTGTCACAAGTGCATGCAAAACTCACAGTTACCGACCTGGTTTCGCCCTTGTTGGGGCTTCATCAGGGCAACGCAGTGAGGCTTTCCATACACTTGTAACTCTGTGACCCTTTCGGTTTTTATATCAGTCACTATGCGACCTTCATATCATCAGTGGAGAACCGCCAGCAAGGTGTCCCATACAGCTGCTGGTGCACCCTGCTGGGAGCGATAAGCACCGCCTGCCACGCGGTAACGTTATCTCTGGTATCCACTCATCATATGGAGTCGACCTGGTTGCGGTTGGGAGTTACTAATAATGGTATCTGTAATCTGGTTCTCCAACCTAATGAGCGGACAACATGACGTCATCGCCATGCACGTCCGCCTTGCCTGCAAAGTTCCAGAGGATGATATGAAGGTCGCATAGTGACTGATATAAAAACCGAAAGGGTCACAGAGTTACAAGTGTATGGAAAGCCTCACTGCGTTGCCCTGATGAAGCCCCAACAAGGGCGAAACCAGGTCGGTAACTGAGTTTTGCATGCACTTGTGACAGTATCTGTATTTATAATCCGTAATGACGCACTGCTGGATGGTTCCTCTGGAACTTTGCAGGCAAGGCGGACGTGCATGGCGATGACGTCATGTTGTCCGCTCATTAGGTTGGAGAACCAGATTACAGATACCATTATTAGTAACTCCCAACCGCAACCAGGTCGACTCCATATGATGAGTGGATACCAGAGATAACGTTACCGCGTGGCAGGCGGTGCTTATCGCTCCCAGCAAGGTGCAGCAGCAGCTGTATGGGACACCTTGCTGGCGGTTCTCCACTGATGATATGAAGGTCGCATAGTGACTGATATATATATATATATATATATATATATATATATATATATATATATATATACAGTGATCCCTCGTTTATCGTGGGGGTTACGTTCCAGAACCCCCCGTGATAGGTGAAAATCCGCGAAGTAGAAACTATATATATATTTTATTATTTTAATATATTTTAAGCCTTTAAAAACCCTCCCCATACTCTTATGAACCTTTCCCACGCTCTTATGAACTCTTTCTACACTCTTAAACACACTTTTGAGACCCATCCTTAGTCCTTACGTATTAGAAAAATATTTGTACGTGTATATATAGCTGTACAGTACATGGATGCAAGTTCTTTTATAATTGCAATTAATTAACAAACAAACATACACATATGATCATGGAACTACACAAGTACAGTACAACAAAGTATTTACATTGATGCAAATTGTGTTTTTGAAAGCAAAAGGCAATAATTGACAAAAGTGCCTTTAATCAAACCTGAGGCCTAAGCATAAAGAAGTCTTCATGAGCTATTCAAAATAGAGATGATGATTAATTTTGAAAATTAATAAGAAATGCATTAGCTTCCTCTTGCATATGCAGCAGCTTCCTGATGGTTAATTTGTAGGAAGCAGTGGGGGGTGGAGAGGAGGTGAGGAGGGTGGTTATTCCTGATCTGATGCAGTGATGAAGCAGATATCTCATCTGTATCAAAAGGTAATGACCGAAAAATCCCATCCTCCACAACCTCGGTCATTCATGTTACTCAGCGACTTAATTTAATTGCAGCTTTAGACAACATCATCGAAATCGTCATCATGATCATGTGTCTCTAAGTTGTAAACATAAGTTATTGTAAATTAGAGGTTACCCAAAGTATGATGACTCTTAAAACCATATTGATCATTAAACTGCAGGACACAGTTTGGCATCAACCTTGCAAATTACTTAAAGTAGCGAAGAACCGTCCAAGAACCCTCCTTACGGATGGGTTAATTACCCCCAGAATCATGGACAAGTTAATTACCCCCAGAATACGGGACTTTCAAAATGCGCGATTCTTTGTCTACTCATTTATAATGCGTATTTTATTTCGATTTACTGTAATATTCTTTTAATATAGGTTTTAATTAATGTGTTATATTTTTATTTATATTATTATTAATTTTTTAGGCTAGAAAATGCTTATTTTACCGCAAAAATAATTAAAATCTAAAAAAATAAAAATACCTATAGGCCGCAGAATCCCGCGATATAATGAAAAATCCGATATATAATTTTACATATACTAGCGAGAAAAACCCGCGATGTACCGAAGCCGCGAAAAGTGAAGCGCGATATAGCGAGGGATGACTGTATATATATATATACTGTTGCGGTTTTAGAACCCACACTTTTGTAAATAATAATCACTTGTAAATATGACAGTAAAGGTTAAAGGTTGCACCCTTAGTTAGGCCACAGCAACACGTAGGCCACCATAGGAACTCAGTTATTTCCTTATTATGTGTTTTAGATAAGGCCGTGTTTCCAATAGTTGAATCTGCGTTGCATCAATCAAATAAGGATTTGGGCCTACGCTCTTTCGTTCATTTTGCGACCTCTCCCCAAATTCTGTTACGCGCCTTGATTAGCGCTTGCTCAAGCGCCGCCATTGACCATGCGGTCGGCTCAAGGAAGAAGGGGGCGGAGCGCCAGGAACAAGGTGTGGCCTGTCAACTAGTCATCAAAGGCGTGGCCGGTAAGCCCCCACCAGCCAACCAGGGCTGATGAAATATCACTGGCGGGCTTGGCTTGATGAAGCGCGTAGTGATCTTGGCGCGCGATATATAAGCGCGAGCGCAAAGCCCTTTCACAGGACTGCGCGGAGGCGGCTGGTTGTAAAGGACTTGTTCAGCGGTGCTCTTGTAACCGGACTTGGCGGGTCCTGAGGACTGCGCACGCTGGCAAACGGACTTCTTTGGAAGGACTTGTTGGGAGAGCGCAATGTATACGGACTTGTGGGAGAGCGCATTGTATACGAGCTCGATTACAAAAGGCGCGTTATTGAAGGACACGAGCCTCCCCAACCCCCCCCCCCCCCCCCACTATATGTAAGGTCCGCTCAAGGGTGAACGATACGCGCGAAGCTGCCTGCTGGGTTTTCGCCCACGGAACCGGAGCCTCACTTGGAGCCTGGACCCTGTCGCCTGGACCATCTACCTGGATCTTCCACCCTACCAGCTGCAATCCCGTGTGAGTGTGTATGTTTGTCCGTGGTAATAAGTTAAGACTGTGTAGTTAAGCCTGCCCTGTGTCATGCTTCTTCTTCTTCTTCTTGTACATTCCTTTCGTTTCCTCTTTCCTCCTGTATATTCTTTATAATTTACCTTGTTCTTTCTTGGTTTTTCCCTAATCCGATTGCCTCTGTCCTTTCTTTCCATTGAGTACCGGTGGCACGATCGCAACCGCTCAGAATCGGGTTAGTCATTGTTAATGGCCTGAGTCGTGGCTCGCTTCGCTCGGCGTGTCCACCAACGCTGCGGCTCAGGCGGGGCTCATTTCCTCGCTTCCCGGAAGGCGCTGGTAATTAGGTAATAGGAACAATTTGGCCTACCACCCTATTCAGCGCTGACCGGAAGTGACGTCATAGCTCCAGGACTCGGGACGGCCAGCTTAAAGGATAAGGGGATTAATCCCCCCTTGATAAGGGAAGAGCCGACCCCCGAGATCCGTGACAATATATATATATATATATATATATATATATATATATATATATATATATATATATATATATATATATATATATATATATATATATATATATATATGTCGTTTTGGCCCTATCCTCAATGGTAAATAATCACTTAAAAGTTCTAGTATCAGGATCCAGATCTTCATCAAAATCGAATCAATTCTTCCTTGTCACACACCCAACCTGTCCTCCATGTCTCGTTCGAATCTGCCCACAACTTTTTGAGATATCCTGTTCACAGACAGACAGATAAACAGACACAGGGATGAAAACATAACCACCACCCACCTTCGATGGTGGAGGTAATAAATTGCAAACAGGAGTCAATTAGTATGATTGGTGGGTCATGATAAAGTAAATAAAATTATATGTATAAGTTGCTCTATGAGCAGAAGCATTTGTGCTGAAAGTATGTACTACTACTACTACTACTACTACTACTACTACTACTACTACTACTACTACTACTACTACTACTACTACTACTACTACTACTACTACTACTACTACTACTACTACTACTACGCCACGCCACGCCATTTTGCTGCTCCTCGAGCCGTGCTATTTTCGACATTTCCATCTCACCCGCTTCCGTTTTCGTTTGTATTTTTGGTTTATTTGGGTTATTTGAACCGAGTTGGTTCATTTTGTTACTTTACTTTGACGTCCCGTTTGAGTTATTAGTCCTTTTGTGTTTGGGCCTAGCCGCGGCGTGCGGCCGCACCCGTGTGGGACTAGATTTGTCGCGCCCGATTTGTGGCGTATCACAAACTGTTTGACTTCCTTGTTTTTGCTTAATCACCCTTGACTTTCTGTGCTAAATTTGCATAGTTTTGGCGATTAAGCCGATAAGTTATTTGCTCAATGCGCATTTGATTATCCTTTTGAGTTAATCTTTAGCATACCGGTCCGGACGTGCTGAAATAAGCAAAAGCTCGCGAACGAGCTCATTGATATTTTTTTTCCATTTTCATTTGACGGGAAATATACCGTTAATAGTAATCATGCCTCTGGATGGTACGTGGGCAAAAATGGCCGCTACTACCTCTGGTGCAGGTGGGAACCGCCCTGCCCACCCGTTTAAGGCGTTAACAAGGAAGCACGGGGTGAAATGCGAGTTGGGACAAATCACCCAAATAGAGGCCTATGTGAACGCACTCGCTAGTGTGGTTGATCCAGCAACGATAGTTGCAGCCTCGAAAATGTATGGACAAGCTGTGTTCTTTCTTAACTCAGAGGCTGCAGCAAACAAAGCCATTGAGAAAGGGATTAGTGTGGGAGGACTCTTTGTACAAGTCGAGCCGCTCTCAAGTCTTGGTACAAGGATAATTATATCTAATATACCTCCTTACGTGCCTGACAATGTTGTGGTGCCTTTCCTGGAACGACTGGGAGTGTTGAGATCACCCATCAAGCCTGTGTCTTTGGGCTGTCATGAGCCCTCCCTACAACATGTCTGGTCTTTTAAAAGACAAGTATCCATTGAATTGGGAAAGGAGGCTGAATGTGAGGGGTCGTTTGTTATTCCTTTTGACGGAAAGAATTACAGGGTGTTTTATATGACAAACGAACCCCGTTGTTTTGTATGCAAAGCGAAGGATCACAGGAGAGCAGACTGCCCCACCATCATTAAAGAGGTTGCAGCTCCTCAACGTCCAGATCAGCCTCGAGAGGATCCCAGCGTCACTGTAGGTAACCTAAGAGAGGTGGTTGCTCCTTTGTGCTCGAGGGCAGTGGACCCTCAAGAAAGTTCTATACCAGCTTCTCATCCCAACTCTTCTGCTGCCATAAACCAATGGCAGGCAGTGGGAGTAGGGAAGGCAAAGAGAGCACAGAAGAGGAAATCAGAACCCGCAGAGGATGGGACCACGGAACACCCTGGTACAATTGAGGATGACACGGGAAGTAATGTGTCAAAGGGATTTGTAAAGCCTAGTATTCTGAAGGAGAAAAGAGTGGTAACCCAATCTGAAGAAATGGAAGAAGAAGAAGAAGAAGAGGAAACTATTCATCAAACGACAGGATATGGAGAGTCTTCTCTCTCAGATCCACCCAAAGACAGTTTGAAGAATGAACAGGAAGGGAGACCGTCAGGTAGTAAACCCAGCACGGAAAAGACAAACAACCTAGAGGTATCTGACTTGACAGGGCCAAATGATACTGTGATGTTGGCTCCTGAGAAAATGCATCCAATAATAACAACTGCAACGAAGCTTCAAAATAAACCAGGGATTGAAACATCTACAAGAGCAGTTCTGAACCGAAGGATTAACACCGAAGTTTCAAAGGATTCTGAAGTAGCATTCATCGGTGGGACAGACAGAGAGAGGGAACCAGACACACAAGCATCAATAAAGTTGCTGGCACTGACCGACATCTCAGGTGATGTCACTTCACTCACTGTTGGCGCAGAAAGGGGAATAGTTGAGCACATCTCTATTTTACCACCCCAAAAGGTTGGATCTCCTATACCAACTGAGGAGGAGGCATCCATTCCCACAGGTGAAGCAACGTCCGCCGCATCAGAGCCAAAGGAGCGTTCCTCTGCGCCAGAAGATTATGCCAAGTCAGCCTTGAGAGACGACATGGCAGAAGACTTGACACATTGTACAAGTACACCAAAGGAGAAGGATCCTGAACCTCCAGACAGCGATGATGAGGAAAGTATTGGTGATGGGGAAGACTATCAAGGGTCACTGACTGGTTTAGAGACAGACCTACCTGCAGGACGCCATTCCTGCATTCCCAGCCAGGAGATACTCGAGTTCCTGGAACAAAGCTTGCATAGCAGGAAGAAAGTGGAAAATGCGCTGAAACGGTGGAAAGATTATGACTTGCTAGTGCATTCCTTGTATGCACTAAGGAGAGAGGGACATAAAACAAGGACTTCAGGCTCGGCCGAACAAGCCCGAGTCAGGAAGTTTCTAGCAAAGTTGTTGAGTTACGGGCCTGAATATAAATTCGTTTAGGAGGATGAATTTCACAGAAACAAAACTCTCAATACAATAATGACATCAAACTTACGAATAGGATCATTGAATGTCAATGGCTGTAAGGATGCATTCCGTGTGCACCAGGTATTGTCATTCTGTGTGAAGGAAAAACTTGAAGTAACCTTTTTGCAGGAAACCCACACGACCCCAGAGGCTGCATCCCGATGGGAAAACCAATGGGAAGGCTTGGCCTTTTTCAGTCACCTAACGGACACATCTTGTGGAGTGGGTACCCTCTTTTCACCAAAGAGGAAACCTGAAATACTTGTCGTAAAGGAAGCCAGTGTGGGGCGGTTGCTACATATAAAAGCAAAGTTTGAAGAATTTGTTGTCAATTTCGTCAACATTTATGCACCTTGTGTAGGAGTTGCAAGGGGGATTTTCTTCAACCGGTTGCAGAGATTCATGCTCACCTTGCCTGGTGAAGAGTGTGTAATTCTTGGAGGAGACTTTAATGGCACTCTAAACCCCTCCCTTGATCGAATAGGTCAGGAGCCGCATAATCCCTCTGTAAGAATATTACAACAAACCATAACACTGTTAAACTTGAGGGATACTTGGCACATACAACACCCCACAGACAGAACATTCACGTATACGAGTATCAGAGGTGGTCATATATCACAATCCCGGCTCGATAGAATTTACGTGTCTCACCGTTGGTGTAAGAGTGTCAGTGACACCGGCATAAAAGTTGCCCATTTCACAGATCACAACTTGGCCTGGATTAAGTTTTCCCTGGCGGAAACAAGGCGAGGCCCTGGCTTGTGGCACCTGAACAATGCTTTAAGTCAGGATGAAGCCTTTTTGTCAATCTTTTTGAATTTTTGGCAAGCCTGGAGGAATAAAAAAGGAGATTTTTGCTCACTTGGATTCTGGTGGGATGTAGGCAAGGTACGATTGAAATTGCTGTGTCAGGAATACTCGTATGGATCGAGCAAAACACTTGGGTTAGGGATCAAAAGACTGGAAGAGGAACTGCTGCACCTTGAGAAGCACCTGGCCACACTTACCTCTACTGAACTGCAGGCATACCAAGAAAAAAAGAGCACCCTTAAAGCATGTAGTCGTGTGAAGGCACGAGGGGCGTATGTGCGCTCTCGTTTGCAATTTATTTCTGAGGATGAATATGTCCTGAATTATCTCAAAGGGGTGGAAAAACGCAAAGGTCAATTCAGGGCTATAGCGAGTGTTCTCGCAGAAGATGGTCTCTTGCTCAATGGCTCTGAGGGTGTTCAAAAACGAATTAGAGCCTTTTACGCTCAGCTGTATTCGGGTAAGAGCACAGATGCAGGTGCAGGTGGCACTTTGTGGAGTAGTCTTCCTGAAGCCTCTGTAGAAGACCGGGAGCAGCTGGAGACTCCATTATCTCTGGAAGAATTGAAAACCGCCCTGCACAGCCTATCAAGAGATAAAGCCCCTGGCATGGATGGCTTATCATGTGAATTCTATACAAAAGTATGGGACTTGGTTGGACCTGATTACCTAAGCGTAGCTCAGGAAGCATGTGATACAGGTATAATGCCCCTTTCTTGGCGTCGAGCGATGCTGGTCTTGATTCCCAAGGAGGGTGACTTGAGAGACTTGAAGAATTACCGCCCTGTGTCTCTGCTGTGTGTGGATTATAAGGTCATGGCTAAAATGTTGTCACTCCGTCTCGGACCAGTCCTGACAAAATTAGTCAGCCCGGACCAATCTTATGCCATTCCAGGCAGGACAATACATGACAACATATCCCTTGTCAGAGACCTGATACAGTATGCGGACATGACTCGGACTCAAGTCGGATTTCTTTCCTTGGATCAGGAGAAAGCCTTTGACCAGATGAACCATGAGTATCTGTTTGAAACCTTGCTAGCATTTGGGTTGGGGAGGAGATTTGTAGGCATGATTCAGACGTTGTACATGTCGGCAGAATGCCTAGTCAAAGTCAACGGTTTCTTGCTCGTGCCCTTTCCATTTGAGAGAGGAATAAGACAAGGATGTCCCCTGTCCGGCCAATTATATTCCCTATGTATCGAACCCTTCCTTTGTTTGATGAGAAGAAGGCTAACTGGCATTGTGGTGCCACACAACACGGTCAACCTCAAACTTTCTGCATATGCAGATGATGTTCTCGTGTTTGCCAGTAATGCAAGGGATATGCAAATAGTTTATGATTGTCAGCAGGTCTATTCAGCAGCATCGTCTGCTACAATCAATTGGAGGAAAAGCTCGGGGCTTCTAATTGGACAAATGCAGGTAAAGGAGTTACCAACACTTTTTCAGAAATTGACCTGGAGTCGCAATGAGCTCAAATATTTGGGGGTGCACTTATCCACTTCCCATGGGTCCTCACCACTCATTAACTGGAACACTTTAGGGGACAAGATCGAAGCAAAGTTGAGAGACTGGAGTGGACTACTAAAAGTCCTGTCTCTGAGGGAAAAAACACTCCTTATTAAACAGTTTATAATTCCGAAGTTAGTATTCAGGCTCTCTTGCATAAGCACTCCAGAGGAGTTTCTGGTTAAGATGCAGAGGAAGCTACTGGACTACTTTTGGAATGGTAAACACTGGGTTTCCCTGGGCATTCTGAGCTTGCCTTTTTCAGAAGGTGGACAGTCTTTTCCCTGCCTTCGAAGCCACTACCACGCATCCAGGCTGAAGACCATACAACGTTACCTACATGTGAACCCTGCACCGCAATGGTGCTCACTGGCATCATACTTCTTCAGCAAAGTGCTCAATCTTGGGTACAAAAGGAATATTTTCATCATTACATCTCGGAGCCTGTCTAGTGCTACATTGCCTCCTTTTTATCAAGAAATGCTGAAGGCTTGGAATGTAGTCGACGTACAAAGAACAGTTCCTTATCCAGGCAAGGACCTGTTAGAAGAACCGCTCATTCTCAACCCTCTTCTACAGGGCCCAACTCTGGCTTCCTTTTCAGTAAGAAGGAACCTCTTAGCTGGTAGCATATCCACAGTGGGAGACCTTCTGAACGATGGTAAGAGAACACTTTTACCCAAGGAACTCGCAGCGAAAATGGGCCTGAGGACAATCAGGATCCCCTCCAGGATACTTGAAGAGGTCAAAAGCTCCTTGCCTCCCGATTGTCTGGAATATCTAGAGAATCCCAAAGAGGGTGATGGATCTGGACAGATGTCCATCGGTAACTCCATGGATTTTAAAATCCGACCACGATGTTGCGAGCTCTCTCAGCCAATACCTGCAAACAATATGAGTAAGACCCCTGGCACAGTGGAAATGTCGTTCTGTGGGCTATCAAGGAAAAATATATACCTGCTAGTGATCCACTCGCTCCATTATATAGCTCTTGCAACCCGACTGGATACTCCCTGGCGTGAGATTCTTCCACTTCCTTCGACTGTTCATCCACGTTGGGATTCACTCTATCTCTACCCAACGCCAAGAATGATGGCAGACTTAAGTTGGAGGTTGCTACATGGTGCACTGAGCTCTGGATCTATGATGCGGCACTTCACTAACGTCTCAGAGGATTGCTGCTTTTGTGGTGAAAGGGAAACTATATTTCACATATACCTTCAATGCCACCGTCTTGAACCAGTGTTCTTACTGATGAAAAATCTTCTCTTGCGCTTCTGGCTTCACTTCTCTCCAACACTTTTTATCATCGGGCACCCGGTAAAGAAACTAAGCAAGTCACGAGATCTCCTTGTTAACTTTATTTTAGCCTGTGGGAAAATGGCAATATATAAAACCAGGAAGGCAAAAATTGAGAAAGATGTGGTGGAACACAGTTCTGTATGTCTGAAGGGCTTAATACGCTCACGCATTATTTCGGAGTACAAGGCGGCAGAATATAGCAACACTGTTCAAAAGTTTAAGGAAACCTGGACTATAAATGATGCACTTTGTACGGTCTCCCCACAAGATACTTTGCTCTTATTTGTATAAATGTGTTATTTGGCATTCTTTTTGGTGTTCTTTGGCGTTCTTTTACCTTCCCCTTATCTGTCTTGGTAGTGCTTTCTCTTCAAAATGCTCTGCCTTGTCTACTGTAGTTCAAACCATGGACTTGCAGAGATGAGGAATTGAGCGACATTAAACTGGGAACATATGTTTGCCTGAGCTTGCATGAGCTCTGAACGCAATCTCTGTAACCTTTCCAACAAAAGTAGTAGTAGTAGTAGTACTACTACTACTACTACTACTACTACTACTACTACTACTACTACTACTACTACTTGTGTATATACACAAGCTGGAATATACACAAGCTGGAATACTTATCCGAGATGAAAATATAATTATACCGTCATGCATTTAGCATCACCTGCTGTTCTTGCGAATTGGCAATTGCAACACTTGTACATTTCATCAGCACTCCTTTGAAGTGCATGTAATTACAAGGTCATTTGGCTCTCTTGAGAGATCACTACTACTACTACTACTACTACTACTACTACTACTACTACTACTACTACTACTACTACTACTACTACTACTTTAACGGCCCCATTTATTCCCAATTTCTGGTCGGATCCGCCAGGGAATGTTTTTCATCTAAGTCTTTCACGAACCGGCTGGCCAGGCCTGATGTTCCATTAAAGGTGCCAAAATTAGTCATTTGTTCATCGTGACGGCGATACCATGCTCACTCTCCACAAAAGACATCATGAATAAGGTATTTCAATGTCCAACAATAACAACTGATGGAAGAAGAGTCCTACGTCCTATGCTGCACACACATTATAATGTGTTGCCTTGGCAGTGAAACCAAGATGACAGTTTATAGTTGGGTCGAGGTGAGTGAAAGCTCACAGGCGAGTGCGCATACCTCTTGGTCATCCAGCCAGGCACAGAAAGTGTACCTAACTGTATTACTTGAAATGTGTACAATGTACCTCCTCCTTCCTGATGATTTTGAAGTGTTCCAAAGGCCAAGATGCCTCAGCTGCTCACCTCATGATTCCCACATAGATGACACCTTTATGGTGTTCATCCTGGTGCAGGAAACCCTGAATGAGCACTGCCCACTGCAGGCCAAGAGCAGCAACCAGCAAGTTGAATGCGACGCTGCTGTAGCCGTAGAACTTGAGGAAAGTCATGAGGAAGCCAAAGCCCACAAACACCATGACATGAACATCTTGAAAAGCTGCACACCAATGTGCAGTAGATTCATAAATTAATAAAGGAGATTCATAAATCCATCAATTACTAATTGATAAAATATCGAAAAAGTCACTACCAAAGACCAACACCCAAAATATATTCATCAGTTATAATCATCATTTCTAGAGTGTTAACCTGCCACACCATCAGCTGTAGTAATCATTTCTAAAGTCTTAATCTGTGACACCATCAGCTATAGTAATCATTTCTAAAGTCTTAATCTGTGACATCATCAGCTGTAGTAATCATTTCTAAAGTCTTAATCTGTGACATCATCAGCTGTAGTAATCATTTCTAAAGTCTTAATCTGTGACATCATCAGCTGTAGTAATCATTTCTAAAGTCTTAATCTGTGACATCATCAGCTGTAGTAATCATTTCTAAAGTCTTAATCTGTGACATCATCAGCTGTAGTAATCATTTCTAAAGTCTTAATCTGTCACATCATCAGTTGTCGTCATTATTTCTAAAGTCTTAATCTGTCACATCATCAGCTGTAGTAATCATTTCTAAAGTCTTAACCTGCCACATCATCAGCTGTAGTCATCATTTCTAAAGACTTAATCTGTCACATCATCAGCTGTAGTCATCATTTCTAAAGTCTTAATCTGTCAAACCATCAGCTGTAGTCATCATTTCTTAAGTCTTAATCTGTCACATCATCAGCTGCAGTCATCATTTCTAAAGTCTTAATCTGTCACATCATCAGCTGTAGTCATCATTTTTGAAGTCTTAACCTGTCACACCATCAGCTGTAGTCATCATTTCTTAAGTCTAAAATCTGTGACACCATCAGCTGTAGGCCATATTTCTAAAGTCTTAACCTGTCACACCATCAGCTGTCGTCATCATTTCTGAAGTCTTAATCTGTCACATCATCAGCTGCAGTCATCATTTCTAAAGTTTTAATCTGTCACACCATCAGCTGTAGTCATTATTTCTAAAGTCTTAATCTGTCACATCATCAGCTGTAGTCATTATTTCTAAAGTCTTAATCTGTCACATCATCAGCTGTAGTCATCATTTCTAAAGTCTTAACCTGCCACATCATCAGCTGTAGTCATCATTTCTAAAGTCTTAATCTGTCACATCATCAGCTGTAGTAATCATTTCTAAAGTCTTAATCTGTGACATCATCAGCTGTAGTCATCATTTCTAAAGTCTTAATCTGTGACATCATCAGCTGTAGTCATCATTTCTAAAGTCTTAATCTGTCACATCATCAGCTGTAGTCATCATTTCTAAAGTCTTAATCTGTCACACCATCAGCTGTAGTAATCATTTCTAAAGTCTTAATCTGTCACACCATCAGCTGTAGTAATCATTTCTAAAGTCTTAATCTGTCACACCATCAGCTGTAGTAATCATTTCTAAAGTCTTAATCTGTCACACCATCAGCTGTAGTCATCATTTCTAAAGTCTTAATCTGTCACATCATCAGCTGTAGTAATCATTTCTAAAGTCTTAATCTGTGACATCATCAGCTGTAGTCATCATTTCTAAAGTCTTAATCTGTCACATCGTCAGCTGTAGTCATCATTTCTAAAGTCTTAATCTGTCAAACCATCAGCTGTAGTCATCATTTTTGAAGTCTTATCCTGTCACATCATCAGCTGTAGTCATTATTTCTAAAGTCTTAATCTGTCACATCATCAGCTGTAGTAATCATTTCTAAAGTCTTAATCTGTGACATCATCAGCTAGTCATCATTTCTGAAGTCTTAATCTGCCACATCATCAGCTGTAGTCCATATTTCTAAAGTCTTAACCTGTCACACCATCAGCTGTCGTCATCATTTCTGAAGTCTTAATCTGTCACATCATCAGCTGCAGTCATCATTTCTAAAGTTTTAATCTGTCACACCATCAGCTGTAGTCATCATTTCTAAAGTCTTAATCTGTCACATCATCAGCTGTAGTCATTATTTCTAAAGTCTTAATCTGTCACATCATCAGCTGTAGTCATTATTTCTAAAGTCTTAATCTGTCACATCATCAGCTGTAGTCATTATTTCTAAAGTCTTAATCTGTCACATCATCAGCTGTAGTCATTATTTCTAAAGTCTTAATCTGTCACATCATCAGCTGGAGTCATCATTTTTAAGTCCTAATCTGTCACACCATCAGCTGTAGTCATCATTTCTAAAGTCTTAATCTGTCACACCATCAGCTGTATTCATCATTTCTAAAGTGTTAATCTGTCACATCATCAGCTGTAGTCATTATTTCGAAAGTCTTAACCTGTCACACCATCAGCTGTAGTCATCATTTCTAAAGTCTTTATCTGTCACACCATCAGCTGTAGTCATTTCTAGTCTTAACCTGCCACATCATCAGCTGTCGTCATCATTTCTCATCTTAATCTGTCACATCATCAGCAGTAGTCATCATTTCTAGTCTTCATCTGTCACACCATCAGCTGTAGTCATCATTTCTAAAGTCTTAATCTGTCACACCATCAGCTGTAGTCATCATTTCTAAAGTCTTAATCTGTCACATCATCAGCTGTAGTCATTATTTCGAAAGTCTTAACCTGTCACACCATCAGCTGTAGTCATCATTTCTAAAGTCTTAATCTGTCACATCATCAGCTGTAGTCCATATTTCTAAAGTCTTAACCTGTCACACCATCAGCTGTCGTCATCATTTCTGAAGTCTTAATCTGTCACATCATCAGCTGCAGTCATCATTTCTAAAGTTTTAATCTGTCACACCATCAGCTGTAGTCATCATTTCTAAAGTCTTAATCTGTCACATCATCAGCTGTAGTCATTATTTCTAAAGTCTTAATCTGTCACATCATCAGCTGTAGTCATTATTTCTAAAGTCTTAATCTGTCACATCATCAGCTGTAGTCATTATTTCTAAAGTCTTAATCTGTCACATCATCAGCTGTAGTCATTATTTCTAAAGTCTTAATCTGTCACATCATCAGCTGGAGTCATCATTTTTAAGTCCTAATCTGTCACACCATCAGCTGTAGTCATCATTTCTAAAGTCTTAATCTGTCACACCATCAGCTGTATTCATCATTTCTAAAGTGTTAATCTGTCACATCATCAGCTGTAGTCATTATTTCGAAAGTCTTAACCTGTCACACCATCAGCTGTAGTCATCATTTCTAAAGTCTTTATCTGTCACACCATCAGCTGTAGTCATTTCTAGTCTTAACCTGCCACATCATCAGCTGTCGTCATCATTTCTCATCTTAATCTGTCACATCATCAGCAGTAGTCATCATTTCTAGTCTTCATCTGTCACACCATCAGCTGTAGTCATCATTTCTAAAGTCTTAATCTGTCACACCATCAGCTGTAGTCATCATTTCTAAAGTCTTAATCTGTCACATCATCAGCTGTAGTCATTATTTCGAAAGTCTTAACCTGTCACACCATCAGCTGTAGTCATCATTTCTAAAGTCTTAATCTGTCACATCATCAGCTGTAGTAATCATTTCTAAAGTCTTAACCTGCCACATCATCAGCTGTAGTCATCATTTCTAAAGTGTTAATCTGTCACACCATCAGCTGTAGTCATCATTTCGAAAGTCTTAACCTGTCACACCATCAGCTGTAGTCATCATTTCTAAAGTCTTTATCTGTCACACCATCAGCTGTAGTCATTTCTAGTCTTAACCTGCCACATCATCAGCTGTAGTCATTTCTACTCTTAACCTGCCACATCATCAGCTGTCGTCATCATTTCTCGTCTTAATCTGTCACATCATCAGCTGCAGCCATCATTTCTACTCTTAACCTGCCACATCATCAGCTGTAGTCATCATTTCTCATCTTAATCTGTCACACCATCAGCTGCAGCCATCATTTCTACTCTTAACCTGCCACATCATCAGCTGTAGTCATCATTTCTCATCTTAATCTGTCACACCATCAGCTGCAGCCATCATTTCTCATCTTAATCTGTCACACATTCAGCTGTAGATTAACCTGGCATTTTGGAGTTAATGTATCATCAGGAGTGCAAAACCGCAGTCGATATAGAAATCAAATCCAATGAGCTACAAGTAAGCTGCTGTTGCTTCGTCTCACTCAATCAAAACTCAAAAGGTGGATTGTTCAACGTGTTCAGGCGACTCACTTGAATATCGAAGGTAGAACTCATTGGTCTCCCAAACCGTGTCATTCTTCTCGTACTTTGCGTCTGCACTTGGATCGTAGCGCACAAACACGCCGTATAGAACCAGCATGAGGACTTGAAGCGAGATTGCGAGGACTGGCAGGCGGACTCGCATGTTGGTGGAACCCGAGACAGAATGCATTGTCGATATTTCAACTAATTGAGATGGACCTGGTGTGGACGATAAGTACAAGACCCTTGAACTGGGCGAATAACCTCGATGCAGTCACCGCAGGATGGACGATATTTCAGACTCGCCGCCCCAAGAGTGTGGTTAGTTGCAGGGTCGAGACGCAGCTCTCTCGGAGCGTTTCTTTGGGAGTTTGAGGGACAAATCCCTCCCTCTCCATGTATCAGGAAAAAGATCGTTAGCGGAGTTCAGGACATGACAGACCAATGGATCCGTGCGAGATTAGACTGCACGATTAGGGATTCGCCTCTAGTTCGGACTTAAATTTTAACAGTAAATATATTTATATTTTATATATATATATATTTGGAACCATCTCACACACACACACACACACACACACACACACACACACACACACACACACACACACACACACACACACACACATATATATATATATATACAGTCACGTGAAAAAGTAAGTACACCCCATGTAAAGTTGTGACTTTTTCAACATATTTCAACATACAGCTATTTGATCTTCATTTCAACAATATTGATAGATAAAGGTGACATAATATAACAAATATCATGAAACATTTACATTTTGTAGTCCATTGTATAATATAAATAAACATAAATGCCAATTTCGCATGTGGAAAAAGTAAGTACACCCTTGGCTCTAATAGGTGGTATTGCCCCCTTTGGCAGAAACAACCTCAAGTCGGCGTTTCTTATAACTGTCTACCAGTCTCTGACATCGACTGGGAGAATTTTTTGCCCACTCCTCCATGCAGAAATATTTCAACTGTGCGATGTTTGAGGGGTTTCTTGCATGCACAGCTCGTTTCAAATCCCCCCACAACATCTCAATGGGATTTAGATCCGGGCTTTGACTTGGCCTTTCCAGAACCCTCCATTTCTTTCTTTTCAGCCATTCCTTGGTGGATTTACTGGTATGTTTAGGGTCATTGTCATGTTGCAAGGTCCACCTTCGGTTGAGCTTCAACTTTCCGACAGATGGCCTCACATTATCCTCAAGCACCCTCTTGTACAATGAAGAATTCATCGTGGATTATATGATGGTGAGCTGCCCAGGCCCTGATGCAGCAAAGCTGCCCCAAACCATAATATTTCCACCACCATGCTTTACAGTTGGTATCAGGTTCTTGTGGTCAAATGCTGTCTTTGGTTTTCGCCAAACATGTCTTCTGGTACTGTGGCCAAATAGCTCTACCTTTGACTAACTGTCCAGAGCACATTGTTCCAGAAGTGCTGGTCTTTGCCTAGGTGTTCATTGGCAAACTTTAGTCTTGCCCTGATGTTCTTTCTGGACAACAAAGGTTTCCTCCTGGCACACCTCCCATGTAGAGCAAATTTGTGCAGCCTCTTTCTAATGGTGGACTCATGCACTTTGACATCAACAGTGGCAAGAGCTACCTGTAGGTCCCATGATGACATTCTGGGGTTCATAGAGACTTCTTTCAGCATCTTGCTGTCAGCTCTCGGGCTGAACTTGCTGGGGCGGCCTGGCCTGAACAAGTTGGCAGTTGTTTGGAATCTTCTCCACTTGTAGATTGTCTTCCGGACAGTCAAATGATTGATTTCAAATTGTTTGGAGATCTTTTTAAATCTCTTCCCAGACTCGTGGGCATCCATAACCTTCTTTCTGAAGGCCTCAGAGAGCGCTTTTGATCTAGGCATGGTGACGCCGCACACTTCAACAACAAAGAGCAAACCAAACTAAATGTCTGAGGTTTAAATAAGACACGTTCCTCCAAGATCCTCTCTAACAGTCGCGATGTTCTAATCATTTGCACCTGAGCTGGTGCACCTGATTCTAATTTTAGGTATTTGAAGTCGTGATAAATGTAGGGGTGTACTTACTTTTTCCACATGCGAAATTTGCATTTATGTTTATTTAAATTATACAATGGACTACAAAATGTAAATGTTTCATGATATTTGTTATATTATATCACCTTTATCTATCAATATTGTTGAAATGAAGATCAAATAGCTGTGCGTTGAAATATCTTGAAAAAGTCAAAACTTTACATGGGGTGTACTTACTTTTTCACGTGACTGGATATATGTGCATGGCTACAATACTGGGTACACGAGGTGTTACATCTGAGTGGAAAAAATAAAGTTTCAGGAGACAGTAAGTATGTATTATGTTGTTCTGTATATATTGGAGTATCCGAGTTTGATGCGTCAGACCTGCTACATGCTTCGTTTTCACCAAAATGAAGACGAGAGTGCTCTTCGCATGCTGGATTCGTGCATAACGCAGCACCGGAAGACACGGACATGAACACAAGTTCTGACGGCATCCGTAAACGAGTGGTCGTCTGCCAGCGAGTGACTGCTTTGCTATCACAACAAACGGGACCCGAGTTACACAAAATCAAGTTTCGAGCGATGCGGGTTTCTTTTCACTTTTGCTGGGATGTGATTCGTGCATAACGGGGCGGACACCAAAAAAAATACAAGATTAACGCAAAAAAAAATTAACTTTCTGATTGATCAATTGAATAAGCATCAAGGGCATTCTTCTTAAGGTATTTCTTAACCTACACACCCCATTCATTTCATGAGTCCTTCGTGATTTGAAAATGAAACGGACATCACAATTATTGTGAATTTGGTGGACACCAAGCGTTATGCACGAATCACTTATTTTGCCACGCATTGCACATTTCAAGGAATTTTAGAAATGGTAAAAAAAAAAACAACCAGGAGACATACTAGACATCAAACATTCCATTTAGTTACAATTTTAATCATCAATGCATCTTTTTATTTAAAGACAATGAAATAAAAATTGACAAGGTGAGAATACAACATTTTATTTCGAAAATATGCCATTTTTGTCTTGTTTACTCAACCATCGCAAATTTAGGTGCATGATATAATGTGAAAATCAGATTTTTGCAGGTCCTCAAGACTATTTGCTCCAACATAAAACCATAGGTGACTTTTCATTCAGTTCATTTTTTTTATTGAGGGCATGTTATTTCATCTGTGTAAAAGTGTATCCAGTATTGTAGCCATGCACATAAATATATATATATATATGTATATATGTATATATCTATATATATATATATATATTGTTGCGGATATGAGGATTGTGTTTTTTTATTGTGTGCTTTATTATTATTATTGTTATTCTGCGCCTCCTGCCTCCGGAGTTGTGTAAAGGTAAAAAGGGCGTCTCGGTAATTAGTCCATAAAGCATCCACGTCAGCCAATCATAGAATATCCCTGTTCGATAGCTTATATCTTATTATGTGTCTTAGGGTAAGGCTGTGTCTCCCATTAACTTAAATACTCCATTGCACCGAGTGAAATAAGAGTAGATTCCCTTCATTCCCATTCCCAAAACTTCCATTGCCCCTTTCGTCATTGCCAGGCCTCAATTGCCATCGCAAATTACATCCCCTCCAATTGCCGCCATTGACCACGAGGCAGGGTCGGAGAAGAAAGGCGTGTCTCCACCTCGTCATAGAGGGGAGGAGTGAGCCAGCCCCACTCGACCAACCATGAACAAGGGGTTTGGCTAGAGAGGGCGGAGGAAGAGCGATCGGGGAGGTTCGCAAAGGTTGAGGGGCGGGGCCTATATAACCCGCCGGCGGGGCGTTCCCGAATGAGATGAGCTTTGACAGAGTTGAGACAAGAGCTGGGGCGTCAGAGCTGGGCTGCGAGCTTGAGCCACCGAAACTGCATCTACAGCAGCTTGAGCCACCGAAACTGCATCTACAGCAGCCTGCGCCACCGAAACTGCCTCTACAGCAGCTCGAGCCACCGAAACTGCAGCCACAGCAGCGTGGGCCTGGACGGCAGTTTGGAGCAGGGCCGCAAAGAAACGGCGGCTGCCCAACGAGCCGATCGTGCTGCAGGACCAGTTGGACCTCCCTATCCCGCCAGCCATCCACCTGCCATCCCTATCATCATTCCCCGTGTAAGTGTGTTCGTAGTCTGTCTTTTGTCTTGTCCCTGGGTAGTAAGTAAGCCTGTTAGATAAGCTAAAGATTTCACTGTGTCACCTGCGTCTCATGTCCCTGTAAATAAACGTGACTGCTTTCTTCTTGCTTATATGTGTGTAAATAATAAACCCAGTTACTCTTCTGTACGTCTTCTTCCTCTTTGCATTCGGTCGCTTTAGAGTTTTCCCGATTGAATAGCGGTGGCGCGATCCGGCCAAAGTTTGGGGTAAATCGGGTTTTAGTTAGGGGAATAACTGTTCGGTCGCGGAGCCTCCGCTCGGCAAACATACCATCTTTAACCACGTACCGTAACAATTGGTGTCGGGGAGTGGGATACGAGGCCCGAAGCGCGCTTAACGCGCTCAAAATTACAAGCAGCTGGAAATTGTTTTGTTTTTAAAGGAAAACCCGAATTTTGAAATCCCGCCATGGCTGGTCAAGGCGACGGGATGCCGGTGGGAGAGATAGAGATAGACGGGGTGGAATCGACCCAGGACCTCGGGGAAATGTATATGGACTATGGAGGATGTGGTTGAGGGGGTATCAGACGCACAAAATGGCGCTCTCGCGCATGAGGTTTCAGGCGCATAAAATGGCGCCTTTGCGCACGCGGTTACAGCGGCACCAAATCTAGCCGCGCCCGTGACCGTAGCAGCGCTGCTGGGGGATTCGGACCTGTTTATGTTACAAATGGGGGCCCTTATGGACAGGCTAGAAGCCAAAATGGGGAACCGGATGGATGCTCAGAGTGAGCAATTGGGAGTAATGAGGGACGAAGCGAGGGCTCGGAGTGAGCAATTGGGGGGCGAAATGGGGGGCAAAATGGGAGAAATGGGGGAACGGCTAGAAGCTAAATTTGAGGGGCTAGACAATAATTTTAAGGGATTAGACAGGAAATTTGAGGGGTTAGACAACAGGATAAAAGAGGTAAAGAATGGGTTAACGGGGGTGGAAAATAGAATGGCTGCCCAGGAGAATCAGTTAGAGGGGGTGAAAAATGGGTTAATGGGGTTAGAAAATAGGATGGAAGACAAATTGCGGGAAATAGGGGAGCAATCCGCCCGGGAAATCGAACAGATGGGGAACCAGATAGAGGAGGTGAAAATCGGGGTAGAAACCAAACTGGATGCTCAGAGGGATGAATTGGGACAGATGAGGGCGGCATCTACAAAAGAGAGGGAGGAGATGAAAGAGGAGATACGACGAGGTGTAGGTGAGGAGGTCTCGGGGGTACGCGAGGAGGTAAAGCGAGGCGAAAAGCGTATAGAGAAAGAGGTGAGGAATAATACGGCTAGGTTACAAGGGGGAATAGAAGATCTGACGGAGGAGGTGGAACAGCTGACGGAGGGACAAAAAGAACTAACGGGGCAGGTTCAAAGGAACACTGCGGTACTAGGAGGGTTAAAAGCGACACAAAACGAAATAGAAAAGGACTTGATAGCGACACAGAGGCAATGTCAGATGGTACGTGAGGGACTGACAATGAGGTTGGACGAGGTGACAGAGGTAATAGAGACGAAGGACCGGCAGGTGAGGACGCACATAGAAACGGTCAAGGTAGCCTTAGAGGACGAACTTGAGGAGACGCACCGGGAAATAAAAGAGGTGAAGCAAAAATTAGAGGAAGTGGAAGAAGAGGTGAGTGAAATTAAGAAGAGACGGACAGAAACTAAGAGAGAAATACAGGAGGAGGTGATGGAATATGTACAAGGTCGGTGCTCAACTCATGATGTGCTTCTCACTAACCAAATAAAGAGTTTACAGGTGGCGAAGGAGGTGAGGAGACGAGGTGCCAAGGTGAGTGGCGATATACGTGAAAATGCATATGATGTGAGGGGAGCTTCAGTCGGCTTGGGGGTTGTTGTGGACCCGGGTGTTCGTGAGAGGCCGTTGGTGAAGTGTGCGACAGGTCTGGTGTGCGAAAGAGGAGGAGGTGTGCAAGAATGTCCGACTCTGGGGTGTGTGAGGAAAAAGTGCGCGCCGAGGAGTGATTGTGCTGTCGAGAGTGAGACGGTCGTAGCGCGTGTGCGAGGGAGCACATGGAAGCGCGTAGTGAGAAGTGTTACAGAGGATGTAACGGAAGCATGCACGCCTGTGGTGAGTCGAGTGTTATGGAGGAAGTAACGAAAGAGTGTGTGCAAGAGGATGCGCGAGAAAGGTGTGTAACGGACGGGTGCATGAGGAAAGAGTGCACTGTCAAAAGTAAGGAAGAATGCACACCTGTGGTGAGTGTTACAGAGGGTGTAACGGGAGAGTGTGCGCGAGAAAGGTGTGTAACGGACAGGGGCATGAGGAAAGAGTGTGCTGTCGAGAGTAAGGGTGAGTGCGCTGTCAAGAATGGAGGTGAAAGTAGTGAGAGTGACACGGAGCGTGAGTTGGTTGTGACAGGTGAGCGAGGATGTACACCTGGAATGGAAGGATGCACACCTGGAATGGTAGAGCGTGTGTGGGAATGCACACTTGAGTTGGTCGTGAGGCACGTGGTTGGGTGTGCGAGTGAGAGCACACCTGTGATTGTCACAGAGGAGGTGACCGAGGAGGGGGCGCGAAGAGGTGTGTTGGTGAGGTGTGCGAGCGACGAGTGTGTGCAAAGGTGTTCGGTGGTCAGGTGTGTGACCAAGTCTGTGAGCGGAATGAGTGTACCTGGGTGTGGAAGAGAAGGTGCAATGACGAGGAGCATGGGAATAGCTGGATGTATGAGCAAGAAAGGGGTAGCGTATGCGTGTAAGCATGCAGGTGAGGCATCGACGGTAACCGGGTTAACGGTTAGAGCGACTTATAGCCGAATCGGGCCCTCGGTGCGTGCCGGGTTTCGCGTGCCGCGAGGACCAGCGGGGATCCGAACCACGGCGGGTTCGAAAGGACCGCCGTACGTGATCCACGCTGGGCCGCGCTTGGAACGGCCGCGTCCGTGCTCCGCTAGGCGGAACGGGCAGCCCGATAGGAAGGGTCGTCATGGCGACCACTTTTTGTTGAGGCTTTCCGGCAGGTCGAGATCGGGCCATTGGATGGCTCCGTACCGAGGTGGTGCGTGGGATCTCGGCCCGGGTGAACCTCCTTCCCTGCACCGAGTGGCGGACGTATCCAGCCGCCGGCACCAAACAACCCGCATTCATTGCTCGGCTTTACGAAGCCGGGCTGTAGACGTGAATTGGTGCACCGAGAGGATCTAATAAGTAGACGGGTGATGAGGTTAGTGTTTTGGACCCCAAATTAGAAAAAGGCAAAATTTGATGATTGGTATGGTGATTGGCAGATGATTGGCAAATTTTTGATTTGTTGGATTTGGACGAGCAAAATTTATAGTGGGAGATGCCCCATGTGAAGGGATGGCCAATCCACCATCCCTCACAAAGGGGGGCAAAGGAGCACTAGCTTATGGGGTTTATGGCAGTGTAAGCTCGCCGAGGGAGGGTTTGGATAATGTGTAGGGATCTAGCGAAGATGACATTAGGTAACGTTAAGGTTAGTTAATGACTGATACCTGTAGTGGGGACGCAGGTAGATTAGGTGGATTATAATGACGTGGTATGTACTTAGTTTAAAGGGAAGACGGGGAGCACTAAGTTAGCAGGGCAACAGGTAGTTCAGATGATGCCGTGTGAGTGTTGGAGGTGTATTCAAGTGTATTGAGCAGTGTGTGAGGATTGAACAGGTGTGATTGAACAGGTGTGATTGCACAGGTGTGCAACTGAACAGGTGTGTGGAGCAGTGTATGAGGGAGAGAAGGTGATGTGTATTGTGATGACCAAATGGTCCAGGAAGGAAGGAGGGTGCAGGTGGCACCAGGTGATTGCACAGGTGTGCAACAACAGGTGTATGAGGCTATGTGGAAGACATGGAGTGTGGAATAAATGGAGTATTGGAATGGATGGTCGTGGAGTGAGTATGGTGGAAATTGTGGAGTGGAGTGGATGGTGCGAAGGTGTGAATGGGGGAAGAGTGGACCCCCATCACGGATACCCGGGGCGGGTAGTGTAAGTGTTAGGTAGAGGGTATAGGTAAATTGTGGTTGAATATTGGCATCTGTGGTACGAGGTGAAAGAATGGTATTTGGATGGGTGCATTAGTGTTGTGGAAATGGCTGGGCATGTAGCCTGTTAGTGTGTGTAGTTGGTTTGGGCACTCCACCACTGTGAGGATGTTGGCCAGGTGAGGCCGCAGGTGGGCTCTGGGAGCCGTTAGAGTTGTTGTGGATGGGGCCCGAGGATCCGGAGGACGGACCCGGGTAGCCCAGTGCCAGAGGGCACCAAGGGGTGACAGAGCCAGGAGGGGCCTTCCCCAGTTAGTTAGGTTAGGGTGAGGAGCTAGGTAAGCTCGGGTGGCAACTACAGTGGTGGAGGTGTGCAGGTGGGTCGACCTGCTGGGAGAGCTACACGTCACAGCCCAGAAATTGTGCAAGGGCACCAGGAGATGAATCAGGGGAGTGAGACCCCAAATTGAGAAGCACCACAGTTTGGTCAATGGGAATTGGTTTTTAGAACCCATAGTGTAAGTTGGCCAATGGATTGGCAGGGAAAGACCCCGGGTAGTGTAAAGTGTGTTAAAGTCATTTAGAGGATAGTTAGGATTAGGAAGTCTCCTCGCACCATCTGCATCCACTCACCTGAGGTGACAGGTACCTCCACACCAGGCCAGGTTGGTTTAATTATTTTATGATGCAAATGTTTTGGATTGTGAGACGCATCATGATGTGGGTGTGACATTGTGCTTTGATGTTCCATCTCTTCCTCCTTATGAGGATTGATGACGAATTGGGTGATGGCAAATTTTGGATAGAGGGATTGTGGTGACGAATTTGGTATGGGAGATATGGGGAAGACGTGACGGTAGCGACGGATTGTAAATGTGTAGATTTTGTAAATATGGGGTAAGGGCAAGGGTAATGTAGGTGACAGGGGGGGTGACGTACGGTAGGGACGAGCTTTCTCATTTCGCTCTCCGTACGCATTTCGCCTTGCATTGCCTTATTGATGTGTACCCTTGTGACCTTACCCCTCGCTCATTTGTCTTTCCCCTTTTGTCTCCCACATGACCTGTGCGCCATTGGGCGCCGAGGGGAGCGTGGGTGAGTCGGCCATTGTGCGCCCGAAATTCCCAGAACCAGCTGTCTGCATCGATGCACCACATTATGGACCACATTCCTGTGGCCGAGCACCACGTATGGACCCCATGGGTTGGGGCATGGCCCCTCTGCTGGAACCGGCCATGAAGGCCCGAAATCTTGCTGGCGGACCTTGGCCACAGGGCACCGATGCCCCACAGGTGAACCACACTAGTCGGCCCTGTGGGCCATAAATAAAATAAAATAAAAAGGACACATTGGGTGCATTTTTCAGTTCAAATAGGCCGCCAGTAAGAAAAGCAAAGAAAATGACAACAACTGGAAGAGATAATAATAGCCAGCAGAGGGAGCCGAAGAGTAAGAGACCACCTGCAGGGTTAGGGGTTGTTTGGTTATTTTTATTGAACACTGATGAACTGTGGTGACTGCACCGATTGGTGCTTGAGGGTGTGTTGGTGCGTTATAGGTGCTTTCATGGTGCATTGATGCAGAGCAGACTGTCTCCCCCCCAGAAAGAACAATTACAGGTCCTGGGTTGAGTTTTGTAAATAAAATAGCGTCACTGTAAATAATGCTCCCCACCGTCAATGTATAGTTTGAAGACCATTCCGCAATTCGGTTAACTGTGGGCGTAAGTCTGTTAGGCAGGGTGCAATGGAGCAGCGGGACACATTTATTTATGTTTTAAAACTGTCGCACTCAGGGTCAGGTTAAAAGTAGAGGGAACTACACCTACATGTCACACTAAATTAAAGTTGTAGGCCCGGGCCGTGCCTAAGAGGAGGAGGGTGCAGTGTTGCGGATATGAGGATTGTGTTTTTTTATTGTGTGCTTTATTATTATTATTGTTATTCTGCGCCTCCTGCCTCCGGAGTTGTGTAAAGGTAAAAAGGGCGTCTCGGTAATTAGTCCATAAAGCATCCACGTCAGCCAATCATAGAATATCCCTGTTCGATAGCTTATATCTTATTATGTGTCTTAGGGTAAGGCTGTGTCTCCCATTAACTGAAATACTCCATTGCACCGAGTGAAATAAGAGTAGATTCCCTTCATTCCCATTCCCAAAACTTCCATTGCCCCTTTCGTCATTGCCAGGCCTCAATTGCCATCGCAAATTACATCCCCTCCAATTGCCGCCATTGACCACGAGGCAGGGTCGGAGAAGAAAGGCGTGTCTCCACCTCGTCATAGAGGGGAGGAGTGAGCCAGCCCCACTCGACCAACCATGAACAAGGGGTTTGGCTAGAGAGGGCGGAGGAAGAGCGATCGGGGAGGTTCGCAAAGGTTGAGGGGCAGGGCCTATATAACCCGCCGGCGGGGCGTTCCCGAATGAGATGAGCTTTGACAGAGTTGAGACAAGGAGGGAGGAGACAAGAGCTGGGGCGTCAGAGCTGGGCTGCGAGCTTGAGCCACCGAAACTGCATCTACAGCAGCTTGAGCCACCGAAACTGCATCTACAGCAGCCTGAGCCACCGAAACTGCCTCTACAGCAGCTCGAGCCACCGAAACTGCAGCCACAGCAGCGTGGGACTGGACGGCAGTTTGGAGCAGGGCCGCAAAGGAACGGCGGCTGCCCAACGAGCCGATCGTGCTGCAGGACCAGTTGGACCTCCCTATCCCGCCAGCCATCCACCTGCCATCCCTATCATCATTCCCCGTGTAAGTGTGTTCGTAGTCTGTCTTTTGTCTTGTCCCTGGGTAGTAAGTAAGCCTGTTAGATAAGCTAAAGATTTCACTGTGTCACCTGCGTCTCATGTCCCTGTAAATAAACGTGACTGCTTTCTTCTTGCTTATATGTGTGTAAATAATAAACCCAGTTACTCTTCTGTACGTCTTCTTCCTCTTTGCATTCGGTCGCTTTAGAGTTTTCCCGATTGAATAGCAGTGGCGCGATCCGGCCAAAGTTTGGGGTAAATCGGGTTTTAGTTAGGGGAATAACTGTTCGGTCGCGGAGCCTCCGCTCGGCAAACATACCATCTTTAACCTACTACTACTACTACGACTACTATATATATATATATATATATATATATATATATATATATATATATATATATATATATATATATATATATATATATATATATACTACTACGACTACTATATTTCTATATACTATATATAGAAATATATATATATATATATATATATACATATATATATATATATATATATATATATATATATATACACATATATAAATATATATATTGCTTGGAGGGGGCCGTTAAAGAGGTCATATAGTAGTTGCAGATAAGAACAATTATTAAGTTGGACAGAAATCGTGGCGCCGCTGCTTTCGTGGAAAAAGTTACAAAACAGGATGGGACTGCCTCCCCTTATGTCGGCCTATTGGTTGTTTATGGGAGGTTTTCTACCAAAATATCAACAACCAAATGCCTTCAGCCGAGAGGGCCGTGGCTGTGGGAGGAAATTGATGTGGGCGCAGTGAAAATTCTGCACAGGCAGATATAGAACGTGCGTGATCCCTTTCGCAAAATTCATCCAACAACACACAACCCAAACCCTCCCTTTAAATCCCATCGGAATCCTCATTTCTGGAACCCTTATTGGAGACTCATCAATGTTCGTTACTTTGTCTCAGTCGAAACTCCAATGGACGCGATTGCTTGAAAATGCGCCAAAAACCTTTGCATTAAAACCTTTGTTTGCATTCGTCCAGCAAACAGCGCTTGTTTATCTGTATACCAGGGATCCTTATCAAGATTTTACATCAACAGCCATTGAAGTGTTATTTTTTAAATGGAATTAATCCACCGCATTTTTTTCCTTTGGAGCTATAGCTACTGTGTCTGTTATATTTCGCTGACGGCCCCATTTGTCAATGGTGAAGAATCACTGGAATTTGTTTTTAGCCGCGTCGCAGACGCTGCTCATAGAGTGCCCTCTGCTGTTGTTCTTGTTCTTCTTCTTCTTCTTCTTGTTGTTCTTGCAGAGAAGACAAAACCTCAAAGCTCCACCCATTCTGGGAACCATAGCTCCACCCATTGTGGGAGAGGCTTCATATAAACAAATATCCACCATTTTATTAACTCGCATAGCTTTGAGGCCTGTTTTGTAGGCCCGTGGTGTCTTTCTCTCTCACACAGTTTTCTTTCAAATCAAATTCGATATATCATTTCATTTTTCACAGTCGCTGACAAAGTTTTAGACTCGGTTGAAAAAAAACGTGAAGAAAATCCGATGAAAGTTGCCCTTTATAGAACGAAATGAATTCTCAAAGGCCTGTAACTTCAAGTCCATTGAGATATTTTTTTTTTAAATCGCAGCATGGTCAGTCATACACCGCCCGAAATAAGAGACGGGAAAATGTCGAGATATATATATTTTGTTTAAATCGCGGCATGGTCAGTCATACACCGCCCAAAATAACAGACGGGAAAATGCCGAGATATATTAAAAATTCGTCCATTTGATGATAATCGTCACGATGAAATATTTAATTTATACGTCGTCACAATAATGTGGAGAGAGGAGCATAGCTTCGTTCACGTGTCGCCACACACGGGAAATTGCCGAGATATATATTTTTTAAATCGCGGCATGGTCAGTCATACACCGCCTGAAATAACAGACGGGAAAATGCCGAGATATATTAAAAATTCGTCGCCACACACGGGAAATTGCCAAGATATATTTTCACTTTGCACAAAAATAACATCAAGTAATCGAATCAATAGGAATGTCCTGTGCCTATAACATCGACGTTATAGGCACAGCTGCATCTAGGCATTGTGTAACATCGACGCGGCTTTTGTTTTAATTAAAACTTTTTGTACTTGTTTAATTCTTGGATCAGGATTTTCACCAAAATTCGATCCGTCCTCGTCAGTCGTCACACACCAAACCTTGAACCTGTCTGTGTACCAAGTTTCGTCCGAATCTGTCCACAACGTTTTGAGATATCCTGCTCACAGACAGACAAACTAGGTGATTAACCTCACGTTTACCTTAGGTGGTGGTGTTCGTATTATATGTACCAGGTGTTGTATGTACCAATGTCTCACACAAACTTCCAATTAATATCTACCTGTTGTTTATTCGCTCATGATTAGTTTGACATTATCATAATCCCACATCCCATGCGTTATTGAGGAAAATGGGTAAAACCCTGGAATGTGCACACGTTTCCCATTCTTTAAACTAGTATCTTGTTCTTTACTTGTCTCGACAAGTCTTTCCTTATTTAGCTTACCTGGACATTAGTCAGGTGAGCTTATGTGATCGAGCATAGTCCTTAGGTAAGGCAGTGAGTGAATGAGTCTGTAAATACTTCAGTTATTATCGCTTAAACCAAATAAACGATGTTGATGAAACTTGGCCACAAGCTTAATATCTGATGCCTAAGGAAGGTGTATTGCCCGCATCAAAATCTGAACTCATTGAAGGGGTGTACGGGGGAGTGGTGGGGTTTTGACCCCCCCCCCCCCAAAAGTTACTTGGTCTCTTCTCCGAAACTACACACACGATTTTGATGAAACTTGGCCACAAGCTTCATATCTGATGCCTAAGGAAGGTGTATTGACCGCATCAAAATCTGAACTCATTGAAGGGGTGTACGGGGGAGTGGTGGGGTTTTGACCCCCCCCCCCCCCAAAAAATAGTTACTTGGTCTCTTCTCCAAAACTACACACGATTTTGATGAAACTTGGCCACAAGCTTCATATCTGATGCCGAAGGAAGGTGTATTGCCCGCATCAAAATCTGCACTCATTAAATGGGTTATGGGGTAGGGGGGGCTTTTACCCCCCTCAAAATAGGTATTTGCTCTCTTCTCCGAAACTACACACACGATTTTGATGAAACTTGGCCACAAGCTTCATCACCCATGATGTATCAAAGTTTGTTTACGGCATTAAAAATATGAGGGTCTGAGGGAGTCCGTAGGGGGGGACCTTTGTTGCTCTGTTTTGCTCTGTTCATTCTGTTTTTCTTTCCCTCTCTTGTGCTGTTTTCCCATTTGCCAATGTCATATCCCAATCGATCTCCTTCTTTCATCTCTTTGTGGCCGTTTTCCCTCTTTGTGTATCGGGGATTAATTCATGCAGGGCATTCAAAACGAGGAAGTTTATTAAGTTAAAGAGGAAGCTAATTATCTCTTGGCATTTTTCCATCTGCCCCCACTTTCCCCCTCTCTCCTATCGCTCTGTGTGCAGCAGGCGATCTGTACATACCCAGCGCACGCGATTCTTTCGTTTTCTCATTCATTTCCACAAACAAATCGCTTTTGAAGACTTTCAGAGACCAGCAAGTTGTCCGTCATTCTGCACACCCAATAACCTACACTTGCCCTTATATGGCATGTATTGACCGTATACTCATGGCGTCCATCTCGGTCCGTGCGCAATTGCGTTTACATCGACAAACTCAATGTGGCGAGAGCACCGCCGTTGTAGATCGAATGAAAGGTTCTGTCGCATTCGTCCAGGAAGCAACGCTTGTCGACATGGTCATGGTCTTTTATGATTTTGGGAGTTTTGGTGTGTGTGTATATTATTATATATCTATATTAGTATGTATGTATGTATGTATGTATGTATGTATGTGTGTGTGTGTGTGTGTGTGTGTGTGTGTGTGTGTATATTATTATATATCTATGTTAGTATGTTAGTGTAGCGTGGTGCTACGCACGCAACTTGTTTGCCAAAGAAGGTAAACCACAACGCGTAGGGTCAAAAGAGTCTTTATTGTAAAGCTCAAACTGTAGCACTGACTTGCTCGGGGCTGCGAGCCCCGTGTATATCCCGAGGCCACGCCTACCCCTCGGGCGTGGCCGACACCCTCTTGGTGCGCGGAATGATGTCACCGCACCAGCGAGCCATCGTGTCCGCCACACGCCCCCCCCCAGAATTCCCGCGCACCTGAAGGGTCAGTTTGCGGGGCAAACGGATGACCCGGCATAAGCGCCCTCTGGCGGCTGGCGGCGTCTGGGATGCCGGTATGCCGTCTGGGATGCCGCTGGCGGCATCTGGGATGGGTGCAGGACAGGGCGGTGGCGTGCCGGCGGGGCTGGGCGGTGCCGGGGGTCCGCCCGCCGGGGGGCCGAGCCACTGGCGGGGGGTGGTCCACGTCGAGGTGGGCCGGCTTGAGGCGGTCCACGGAAACGCGGTCAGGAGAACCGCCGATGTCCAGGGTGAAGTGTTTCGCCCCGGTCTCCAGCACGCGGAAGGGCCCATCGTACGGGGGCCGCAGCGGTGTCCGGTGGGCGTCATGGTGGACGAACACGTACTCTGCCGTGCGAAGCTCCGGGGCGACGTGCGTTGGCGGGCACCCGTGGTGCGCCGTCGGCACTGGGGTGAACCTCTGGGCGGTCTCCTGCAGTGCGGAGCGCTGCTGCGCCGCGGACCATGCTGCCGTGGAGTCGGGGAGGAACTCGCCCGGCACCCGCAGTGGTTGTCCGAAGACCAACTCCGCCGCGGATGCGCGCAGGTCGTCCTTGGGCACCGTCCTGAGGCCCAGCACGACCCAGGGGAGCCTGTCGACCCAGCCGCCGTCGCGGAGGGTGGCCCGGAGCGCGGCATTTAAGGAGCGATGGAAGCGCTCGCACAGGCCGTTGGCCTGGGGGTGGTAGGCCGTGGTGCGGTGCAGCTGGACGCCGAGCCCCCGCACGACCGCCCCCCAGAGCTCCGAGGTGAACTGGGGGCCGCGGTCGGACGAGATGTCCGAGGGGGCGCCGAACCGGGCAACCCAGGTGGCGATGAACGCCTGCGCGACGTCCGCCGCCGTCGTCGCCGCCAAAGCCACGGCCTCCGGCCACCGGGTGGTGCGGTCCACCATGGTGAGGATGTGGGTGAAACACCGCGAGGGGGGCTGAGGTCCCACCAAGTCCACGTGAACGTGGTCGACCCGACGTTCAGGCACAGTAAACGGGGCCAACGGGGCCTGGGTGTGGCGGTGCACCTTCGCGCGCTGGCATGCGAGGCACGTCCTGGTCCAATTGCGGACGGTCTTCCAGAGGCCATGCCAGACGAACTTGTCGGCGACCAGCCTCTGGAAGGCCTTCGTGCCCGGGTGGGACAGGCCGTGGATGGCGTCAAAAACCCGGCGCTGCCAGCCCGCGGGCACGATGGGGCGAGGCCGGCCGAGGGAGACGTCGCACAAGAGGGCCGTGCCCGCGCCGTCGAACGGCACCTCGGTGACGCGGAGGCCCGTGACAGCGGTCCGCAAGGCCTGGACGTCGGGGTCGGCGGTCTGGTCCGCCGCCATCCGGGCATAGTCGATCCCGAGGTGGACCGCGTGGGCGACGGACCGGGAAAGGCAATCTGCCACCGGGTTGTCCTTCCCCGCGACGTGCCGGATGTCCGTCGTGTACTCGGACATGGCGGAGAGGTGACGCTGCTGCCATCGTGAAGACCAGGGGCTTGTGGTCGACGAAGGCCGTGAACGAACGGCCCTCGAGCAGATGGCAGAAATGCCGGACCGCCAGGTGAAGCCCGAGGAGCTCGTGGTCGAAGGTAATGTACCGCCGTTCGTGCGGGCGGAGCTGCCGGCTGAAAAACGCCAGCGGCTGCCAAGCTCCCTTCACCCATTGCTCGTGCACCGCGCCCACCGCGTAGTCCGACGCGTCGGTGGTGAGGGCGATCGGTGCATCGGGCGCCGGGTGCACGAGCATGGTGGCGTTAGCCAAGGCGAGCTTCGCGCCCGCGAACGCCGCGTCCATCGGCTCGGTCCAAGCAACGTCACCTTTGCCCGGCTTCCCCCGGAGGGCCTCATGCAGGGGGCGCAGGAGCTGGGCGATGCGGGGCAGGAACCGGTGATAAAAGTTCACCATGCCCAGGAACTCCTGGAGCCCCTTGATCGTGCGGGGGCGCGGAAACCCCCTGACCGCCTCCACCTTGGCCGGTAAGGGGATGGCCCCGTGCCTGGTGACACGGTGCCCCAAAAAGTCGATTTCGGCGACGCCGAACCAGCACTTGGCGGGGTTGATGATCAGGCCATGCTGGCCCAGGCGTTCGAAGAGCGTGCGGAGATGGAGGAGGTGCTCCTCACGGGACGCGCTTGCGACGAGGATGTCGTCCAGGTAGACGTAAACGAAATCCAAGTCGCGCAAGACGCTGTCCATCAGCCGCTGGAACGCCTGAGCCGCATTCTTCAACCCGAAGGGCATCCGCAGAAACTCGAAGAGGCCGAATGGTGTAATGACGGCCGTCTTCGGTATGTCCTCCGGCCTGACGGGGACCTGGTGGTAACCGCGGATGAGGTCCACCTTGGAAAAGAGGGACATTTTCACCAACCGGGCGGAAAAGACCTGGATGTGAGGGCCCGGGTAGCGGTCGGGGGTGGTAGCATCGTTGAGGCGGCGGTAGTCCCGGCACGACCGCCATCCCCCGCTGGGCTTCGGCACGATGTGCAGCGGCGATGCCCAAGCGCTCTTGGAGCGCCGCACGATGCCCAGCCGCTCCAGCATAGCGAACTCCGCTTTCGCCACCGCGAGCTTCGTCGGCTCGAGGCGGCGTGCCCGGGCGTAGACCGGTGGCCCGACGGTGGGGATGTGATGCTCCACCCCGTGCTTGACGGCCACCGCCGAGAAGGTGGGCCGCGTGAGGGCCGGGAAACTGGTGAGGAGGCGGGTAAAGTCATCAGCTGCCGGAAGCGTACAAACCAAACTCGCCGGGACGGAACCGTTTAGCAAGCCGCTTGGTGAGCCGCTCGGTGAGCCGCTCAACGAGCTGCTCAGCGAACAAGCGTGCGAGCTAAAGGTTTCGGCCTGGACGAGCCTTCTGTGCTTCACGTCCACCAACAACCCATTTGCACTTAGGAAGTCCGCACCGAGCAATGCCATGGGCACGCTGGCGGTTATGAACGACCATTGAAAGCGCTGCCTTCCGAACCGCAGGGAGAGGCAGCGCTTCCCGAATGTGCGTATGGGTGTACCGTTGGCTGCAAGCAATGCGGGGCCCCGGCCCGCGATTCGCTTGTCGGACGCGTGGGCTGGGATGATGCTTACCTGCGCTCCTGTGTCGCAGAGGAAGCGGCGCCCGGACAAGGTGTCCGTAATGAATAAGAGGCTGCCAGAATTGCCGATGCTCAGGGCCGCTACCGAGCGTCGGCTCAGTCATTTCCCGACTTGCCAAACGAGCACGGCGGGCAACACTTCTGAGCCTTGTGGCCGAACCTGGCGTGGAAACGGCACCAGGCTTGCGTCGGGAGCGGCAGAGGCCGCGGCTTTCGCCACTGCAGTGGTGGTGGGCGGGGCGTGTCGGCGGCCACGAGGTGTGCATGCGCATCAGCCTCGGGATCTGCGACGGCCGCACCGAAGCTCGCCCGCGTGTCACAAGCCGCGAAAAACTTGTCGGCCTCGACGGCCAGAGCGCGGGGTTCCCCTATGTTGGAACCGGCCAACGCAAGGCGTACCTGTGCCGGTAGCTGGCGTAGAAAAAGCGCCCGGAATAAAAAAATCCGGGGCTTTGTCACCCAGCAACGACAGCATGTAGTCCATCCGTACCGATGGTCGTGTGTCGCCGAGTTCGGGAAGGTCCAGGAGGCGGTCCGCCCGTTCGAACTCCGTGAGGCCGAACGTGGTGATGAGGAGACGTTTGAACGCCCTGCTCCGCCGGTGGGTGCCGCAGGATGGACACGACTCGGGCGGCCGTGCCGGGCCCGAGGGCGGTGATCACGTGATAGTAACGCGTCTCGTCCGCTGTTATTCCTCGAAGCTGGAACTGTGCTTCGGCCTGCACGAACCATACCCGGCCTGTGCTTCCCAAAACTCAGGGAGCTTTACCGCGTTGCTGGCCATGGCGCGTTCTGTGGTCAGCGACGGCTGAACCAAAAGGGGTCACCAGTGTAGCGTGGTGCTACGCACGCAACTTGTTTGCCAAAGAAGGTAAGCCACAACGCGTAGGGTCAAAAGAGTCTTTATTGTAAAGCTCAAACTGTAGCACTGACTTGCTCGGGGCTGCGAGCCCCGTGTATATCCCGAGGCCACGCCTACCCCTCGGGCGTGGCCGACACCCTCTTGGTGCGCGGAATGATGTCACTGCGCCAGCGAGCCATCGTGTCCGCCACATTAGTATGTATGTATGTGTGTGTATGTGTGTGTGTGTGTGTGTGTGTGTGTGTGTGTATGTATGTATGTATGTATGTATGAATGTATGGATATATGTGTGTATGTTTATGTATGTATGTATGTATGTGTGTATGTACATGTATGAATGTATGTATGTGTGTGTATGTATATGTATGTACGTGTGTGTATGTATGATTGTATGTGTATGTATGAATGTATGTATATGTGTATGTTTATGTATGTATGTATGTGTGTGTGTATATGTATGAATGTATGTATGTGTGTGTATGTATATGTATGTATGTATGTGTGTATGTATATGTATGTATATGTATGTATGTGTGTGTATGTATGATTGTATGTGTATGTATGAATGTATGTATATGTGTATGTTTATGTATGTATGTATGTGTGTGTGTGTATATGTATGAATGTATGTATGTGTGTGTATGTATATGTATGTATGTGTGTGTATGTATGTATATGTATGTATGTATGTATGTATGTATGTGTATACGTGTATGTATGTATGTGTGTGTGTGTGTGTGTGTGTGTGTGTGTGTGTGTGTGTGTGTGTGTGTGTATGTGGATGTGTATGTATGTGTGTATGTATGTGTATGTGTGTCTGTGTCTGTATGTGTGTGTGGGTGTGTACGTGTGTGTGGGCGTGTATGTGTGTGGATGTGTATGTATGTGGGTATGTGTGTATGTATGTGTATGTGTGTGTATGTATGTCTGTATGTATGTGTGTGTGTCTGCGTCTATATATTTTTTCTTAATTTTTTTTCTCTGCAACCACTTGTCTGAATTGATGTGAATCTTTAAACATAGAATGGACTCCCCATGGAGAATATTTTATTGATAACGCAGGACGTCATAGGTCACATGGTATGGCAGCCATATTGGATCAAAGGAAAACATTTGGACATGTTTTCCAAAACTCTCTCCAAAAGAAAATTGAAACTTGGCATACGTCATCAACTCCCCATGGGGTATACAGTGCATTCAGAAAGTATTCAGACCCCTTCACTTTTTTCACATTTTGTTATGTTGCAGCCTTATGCTGAAATCGTTTAAATTCATTTTTTCCCTCATCGATCTACACTCAATACCCCATAATGACAAAGAGAAAACAGGATGTTAGAAAGTTTTGCAAATTTATTAAAAAGAAAAAACTGAAATATCACATTGACATAAGTATTCAGACCCTTTGCTATGACACTTGAAATTTAGCTCCGGTGCCTCCCATTTCTCTTGATCGTCTTTGAGATGTTTCTGCACCTTGATTGGAGTCCAACTGTGGTATATTCAATTGATTGGACATGATTTGGAAAGGCACACACCTGTCTATATAAGGTCTCACAGCTGACAATGGTTATCAGAGCAAAAACCAAGCCATGGGGTCGAAGGAACGGCCTGCAGAGCTCACAGACAGGATTGTGTCGAGGCACAGATCTGGGGAAGTCGACAAAAAAATTTCTGCTGCATTGAAGGTTCCCAAGAGCACAGTGGCCTCCATAATTCTTAAATGGAAGAAGTTGGGAACAACCATGACTCTTCCTAGAGCTGGCCGCCCAGACAAACTGAGCAATCAGGGAAGAAGGGCCTTGGTGAAAGAGGTGACCAAGAACCCGAAGGTCACTCTGACTGAGCTCCAGAGATCCTGTGTGGAGATGGGAGAAACTTCCAGAAGGACAACCATCACTGCAACACTCCACCGATCTGGGCTTTATGGCAGAGTGGCCAGACGGAAGCCTCTCCTCAGTGAAAGACACATGAAAGCCCACAGAATCTTGTTTCTCACAGTCTGAGAGTCCTTTAGGTGCTTTAGTGCAAACTCCAAGCGGGCTTTCATGTGTCTTTCACTGAGGAGAGGCTTCCGTCTGGCCACCTTTTTGTGTACAACATCGAGGCTCGTGTAAGAGCCAGACGGAAACCAAACAGTTCAAACAGAACAAACAGTTCAAACAAGCTGCAACATAACAAAATGTGAAAAAATTGAAGGGGTCTGAATACTTTCTGAATGCACTGTATAGGATGATAACAATGACATCATTAGTGAAGTGGTATTCCAGCCATAGTTGGTTGAATAAAAATCATCTGAAACATCATATATCTGATCTCCGAGACTACGAGATGGTCAAGTTTCTCCGGGACTAGACTGCAAGATGGGACCTGCCTGCAACATGAGTGAGTTTTCTTCAGAATGAGCGCGTGAGGCAAGATTATCCGCCAGACTGAGTGCCATTCTAGTTACTCCTGCCAGGGAGTAATGCATTCGATCGTGTCCGTCCGCGTGTGTGTGTGTGTGTGTTCATGTGGTTGTGAACAAGATATCTGGAAAAGTTCTGAACGGATTTGGATGAAAGTTGGTGGGATGATTGCCCTTGGGATAAGGAAGAATTGATTAGTCTTTGGTGAAGCTCAGGATATTATTCCGGATCCAGGATTTTTTTTTCCTGTTTTCCTTTAAAAACCATTTTCTCTGCAATAATTGGAGCGATTGAGAGCAAATTTTCACCATAGGAGGGACTCGGTCTGTAGAATATTTTTATGGTAATTATGACGTCACAGGTTACGTGGTTCGGCCGCCATATTGGTTTGAGTGAAAAACACTAAAATCCAATTTTCTCCAAAACGCCTGAACAGATCGAGGCCAAACTTTGCAGGCAGAATCGCATACCCGTGACGAACAAAAAAGTCAGCGAGCATGACATCATGCATCACATGGTTTCAGAGTTATGACGTTTTTAAGCACAAACATTTAAAACCTAGCTCCTCCCTCATTTGTGATCCAATCGAGGGGAACCTTCACAGATCTGTTCAGCATATCAGTCTACTAAAATGCCCTTTTGGAATTTGCGATAGGTCACGTGGTTTGGCAGATATCGTTAATTAAACGCAAATAATAAAAACATTTATATCTCTTGAACCACTTCATTCATCGCCGTGAAACTTCATACTGTAGTAGAAGTCATGGAGTAAAAAGTGGGAAAAATTTGAAGATCATTGGATGTACGGTCTGGAAGCTAGAAGTTGTTATTAGCGCTGAGGAAGTGCCTCTAGCGAATGACTTCCAGCCAGTGTAACGCGAATTTCTGTCACAGGAATTCTGAGATCATATAAGTGTGACGTGGCAGTTCCTGATTGGTTCGTGTTGGGGAACCCCTTCTCGCTGCCGACGTGACGTAAATTCGCGCACGCGCACTGGTGAAGCGCGAGATTCGGCCCAAGGTTCTTATTATTATTATTATTTTTATTATTATTTTTGTATACAAGATCGAGGCTCGAACCATGATCGAGGCTCGAAATTCCATGCCCGAACCTCAGCGCAATCCAAGAGGATTCACTTGTTGCATGAAGAAGAAGTCTTCGACTGTGGACGATTAATTTATTTATCACATGTACAGACTTGCAGGCATCGTTTGACACAATCTCCCGGGTTAATTTGAACGTCAAATAAAATTATAATTCCAGATTTGTCAATGGCTGAGGTATATTAACAAACGAATAAACAGATTTGGCAAAATTCCAACTTTAAAAAAAAAGATCGCATATTCACCCAGGGTTGTGAGAGGTTGAAGAAGAAACCTCGCATGGGCTTCCCAGACCAAATAAATAATTCTGGTTCTGGCTCTGCGATTTTCAGGTTTATTACTCCCACCAGGGAGTAACGCATTCGATCGTGTCCGGCCGTGTGTGTGTGTTCGTATGTTCGTGAACAAGATATCTGGAAAAGTTCTGAACAGATTTGGATGAAAGTTGGTGGGATGATTGCCCTTGGGATAAGGAAGAATTGATTAGTTTTTGGTGAAGCTCAGGATATTATTCCAGATCCAGGAATTTTTTTGGGAAATATTTTTTCTGTTTTACTGCATTAAAGCTTTTATTCTTATTCTTAAATGATGTTTTTCTCCTCTAATTCCGAGATATATCAAAATAAATTCTCTGACAGTTAGGGCTTACTTTCTTTTTCATTTATTGTCTTGGGGAGAGGGGATGTTAAACAAAACGTATTATTCCAACTTGACCCACGGCGGGAATATGCGCTCTACTGAATGGCGTTCTAGTTTGATTTGTAGTCCTTAAACTAATGTCTTTGGCAAAAGCCATCAATGCTCTCCATTCCCTTTGCTGGCACTGCATCTTCTGTATGCTTGCCTTAATGACATTCATCCTGAAATGTAACTCATGCTGCAGGCAGGTCCCCCCATCACCATAGCAATTTAAGCCTGGTCACTCTCCCTCTTGATTTCATGCAGCTAGGATTGAGACTTATGTGCCTCTTGTTCGTCACATGTGGCCCTTGCACAGACTTCTGGTTCATTCATTGTGTTACTTTACTCGTTTGGATAAGTTGATTAGTGACATGTTCCTTCATGCGTGTGTTGATTGCCAGCTGTCACATCATCTGCTGCGCCTGTGCCTGTCCCAATCTCAATTCCAATGCTCGGAGGTGCCAGCCCTTCGGTTGCAGACTTATCTGAGAGCCATGCCTCTCTTCTACACCCTGAGATTGCCTCTGGGACATCAAGCCTCAGAAGGGAGTCAAAACCTGGTGGTGGCTTAACGGTTAAGGTTGCTGGCTTAAGATCTTAGGGTCTTGGGTTTGAGCTCCTGTCATGTGATTGAATTAACACTAGGTGGGTTGACCCAGCCAATCATCCTTCTGAGGTCAGCAAAATGACTACCAGCTTACTGGTAACAGGGCACTGCACTTCAGGGGAGTCTGTATTTGAGAGGTCTGACCTAGGGAATATAACCTTTCCATTGGGCATGGTGGGGTCACGTAGACCCGATAAACAGTGAGGATACTGCTTGAAGGTCCAGGTTTGATTGAAATAACTTCCGAGATTAAAGGCAGATGCTGCTGAGCCTTTGATGAAGAGCTCATTCAGCGCATGCTAACTCCTGGCATGTTTATGTCCCCATCACTCTATCATATGACAACCGATGGAAGAAAACCTCATCATCTTCCTCAAATTTCTGGAGGATAATGTCGTTGCACAAACGGAATCATGCCATAATTCCTTAGACCTAGAAGGAATGAGTCGAGGGGGTTGAATGTGAGATGTCTTGGCTGAATGGTAGTTAAAATTAGGATGATCAGTGGGGAACAGAGCCCATCTAATGAAGGTTGTGCATTTTGCTCAGACGACGCTGAATTGTTCTCAATCTTTGGTCAAAACTTCGGGCACTTGCTCCCATTTGTCTGCAGTTTCTCAATAATCAACTGTTTCTCCAGCAAATGATGGCTCTGCTGCCTGTAGGCTGTACCTCTCTATGGCATGTTCAAGAGCAGCAAGACTTTCTTTGCTCTCTTCTTCCTGTTCTCTCATTCTACATTTGAGCTTCTCAATATCGTGAAATACCTCCTCATGGGCTAGAAGGCTATCCTGAAAGTTCTTTAGCCCCTGCTGAAGTGATAGCATTGCAGTGTATTGCAGTTCTTCTCCAAAGCTTTGAACGCCACTATCAGGTTCAGATCCCGTGGCCATATTTCCACGGAACTCCTCAGCCAACTCGATCCAAGTTCGCACGCACACCTTTTGCTCTGGTATCAGGTTGGAGGCATTGCACAGGTCCAGCATTAGGTGGTATGTCTCATCCGTGTACTCCAGGCAGTGTTTGTAATCCGCTTGCTTGTTGGACATGTACTCCTCCAACTGCCATAACCGAGCCTACTGAAATGGTGCTCCAAAAGGATCTGTGAGCTCGAGTTTCCCTGAGCACTCACTGACTGACTGCCATTTTTTTCAGAGCTTCATGCAGAGTCTCAACCTGGTGCAGTGAGTTCTTCAGCTGCTCCTGCGCATCATGATTTAAAAAATCATGACCAGTGTGTTCTGTTCCTCTGGATCTCCTTCGCCTGATCAGCGAACTTAAACGCGTTTACCGTCCCACTGAAATGTCCAGAGGCAGGGCTGATGCATGCTATCATGAGAGTTGTGATCTTTCCTCCATGAGAGTCCTTCAACATCCTGGTAGTTTTAAAATCTCCATAAGGAACATGGGTTCCTTTGCGTTTAGGGTCTCCCCAAGGGCACTGATGACTTTTCCGAGGACAAGAAGGGTATCTGTATGCACTCCTTCAATCGTTCTTGGGTGTTTGGTGAATTTTACAGTTTCAATTTCAGATCCGGCAAGATCTACAAAATTAATTAACTTTGTTCAATTAATTAAATAAAATGATAATTGATGAATATATATTTTAAAAACCTTTGAAGTGACGTGCTGTGTGCTTGGAATCTCATCCTCTTTGATGCATCAGCTGTGCAAGTGCTGCTGCCACACTATATAATGCTCTGGGAAAAGAGTATGGTTCACCAGTAGGCCTACATCAAAAATATATAATTAATAACAAATGATGGAGTTTTCCTGCAAATTATCCAAATTGTTAGCAAATGTAGATTAAAGAGTGAGAGCGAGACATATTTTCGAGGCTGCAATGCCAGACTACCGCTGTGGAACGTGAACACATCAAAACGTGGGTCCACTCATTAACGTTTCCTCGAGAGCCCTTGAAAGGTACGATTCACACCGGTTTCAGATCACGGGTCAACATTATATGGCTTCCTCCTTCCTCTTCCAAAGGAGCAGCTGGCCTCCCTCGACTCCACTCACATCTGTACCTCTCCCAACGCATTGGCTGCCTCCCCTGCCCCCCTCACATCTATACCTCTCCCAATGCATGGGCTGCCTCCCCTGCCCCCCTCACATCTATACCTCTCCCAATGCATGGGCTGCCTCCCCTGCCCCCCCTCTCACATCTATACCTCTCCCAACGCATTGGCTGCCTCCCCTGCCCCCCTCACATCTATACCTCTCCCAATGCATGGGCTGCCTCCCCTGCCCCCCCTCTCACATCTATACCTCTCCCAATGCATGGGCTGCCTCCCCTGGACCCCTCACATCTATACCTCTCCCAATGCATGGGCTGCCTCTCCTGGACCCCTCACATCTATACCTCTCCCAATGCATGGGCTGCCTCCCCTGCCCCCCCCTCACATCTATACCTCTCCCAATGCATGGGCTGCCTCCCCTGCCCCCCCTCACATCTATACCTCTCCAAACGCACCGGCTGCCTTTCCCGGCCCTCACAACTATCCCTCTCCCAACGCTTCTTTTATCGACAATGTTTTAGAAGAATATATGATGGTGTCGTTAAAAAAATAGCCCCATGATATCCGTAGGTATTGACTGCTATTTCCTCACGATTTCTGAGATTTTAAAATAAATTACCTGAAGTTGAGGCGAAACCCCCATTTTCATCCTCTTACAGGTGGCGGATCCGGAAGGGGAGCACGACCCCCATCATGCTGTCATGATGCATCGTACCAATGTTTGTCCATATTGGTCATGTAGTTTGATGAGATATTTTAGTCAAATGTTAACGGACGGACACACGTCCACGTATTACGTAAGTGGATGGCTGTACACCAGAACTCACTCACTCTACGAGTCTGAAGCCATTTCGGAGAATCCGAAAAATTGAAATTAGGGTTTTTAAAGTTTTTTTAAATTGAAGTTCACCGTAAACAAGACTGAAAGCTGCAAGAAACTAGAAGAAGAGGAAAAACTGGCAAAACCAGTAATCCAGAGGTAATCTCAGAGGTAATCCAGATTACCAAAGTAATCTCACTATTACCCCGTCCTGAAACAAGGAAACCTCTTCACAGGACGACTGTGAAGTGGGCTGCCTCACCTGGGCTGCAGGAGGGGGTAACTATCGGCCATGGTGAAAAAGGCCCAACATTATCCACCTGCCGATACATGCTTCCAATACTCAAGAAAACGGATTTTATTCATCTTCTCCAGACTCCTCAAGCCAAACCTGTCCATATATCCATGTGGTATGATTATATAGGAAAACCCACGACTACTGCTGCACGGATCACTAAATGTGAATAAAATGGAGACCCTTCTGGACGTGACCTGTATTTTTCCGAAGCGCGGGAAATGCACCTTGGGAATTGGGATGGACAGGAAAACTCTGGAGTGGGAAGCAGGAAAGGGTCTAATCAGGAAGAACCCCCGGGGCGCATCTAGAATTCAACAAAAGTTCAGCAAGTCGAGGCTCTTTCTCTTTCATTCGCACATCCTCCCATCGATTGGACCGGGTCCAGGATCCAGGTTTGTTTATTTCCTTGCAAAAGATTTCCAGAGGCCAAAGCAATCACCGCCCTTGGGCTGTAAATGGCGCCAACGTGTGATGGCCGCGACTGTAAGTACAAGGGCACATTCCAGGAATACCACGAGATATGGATAATGGACGAAGGTCCACAAATCCGTTCATACTTCAATATTCAGAGGATGATCTGCATGTGCCGATACCAATACTGTCGCTTACAAGTTTCAACCCTAACGTCCATTGGTGGGCATTCAAGATCCCACGGTGTCCATTGCGAAGAGTAGGCGAGCAATTGTTGACACCTGAACAAATAACAAATTCGTGTCCACACTACAGGTAGCAAGACGTCCAATCCTCTTGGAAGTTCCTTTGGACAGTAGGTACACTGCTTACTATCTCAGGGTAGTTGTTGTCTAGGTAGCAGCTTCTGCAGTGCAAACGACTTGGCCAAGTAGTTTGCGGGTTACCTGTGAACAGCGGTCTTCGGACATTAAGGGCAAGAAAGAAACACACGGCAAAGGAATGCAACCGGATATAGTACTTAGGTACAAAAAATGAAAAGGGGCATTGCTAATTGAGGTGTCAGTACCCAGGGAAATTTCAGCAATCACAAAATCTCAACTCTGAAATCAAGAAAATGACCAAATCTCACTCGCACTATCTCTCCAAAAGGGCAAACCATCCCATCTACTTTCTTAACAATCTTCTTGAGAAAGTTCAGTCATTCAAACTTCTGGGTCTCACTATCAGCCACTCTTTCTTGGACAAACCACATTTCAAAGATGGCCTCCAAAGACCTCATCCCCACCCACCTCCTTCAAAATTGGATTTTCCCTCCTGGGAGCTTGCTTTTGTATCCATCTTGTCCCCCCCATGCATCCTCTCCTAACCCACATACCTTATTTGTCTAACTCTCCCTCCATTTTGTCCTGCCACCCCCAACAGATCCAACATCACTAACTGATCTGGACTAGATCAAACTCATTCAAAAAATGAGCCAATCTTGGTGGACCAAACATAAACGGGATATCCTTGCCATTTTTTCTGGACCGACTGCATCATCTACATTCCTTACCAGCAACCAGCTTCACCTCTTCTTTCACAAACAGCACGTGGCTGCAGGTAACACAATTTGCTGGGGGAAAACAGCTGTGCCACTGATGCAGTGCCCCATGTAGGTTAGAGCAGGAAATTTGAATTCGTTCAAGGTTCTGGCGATAGCTCGCCTACTCTTCGCGAAGGACACCGTGGGATATTTAACGTCCAAAAACGAATACCTGCAAACAGGACACCCAGTTTAACATCTATCAGGGGACGGCACATGCACAGTGATGCCTCGCCCAGCCTGCGAGCTACCAGGATGGCAGTTTGCAGTTGGGCCGAGATTCACACCCAGAATAGACAGCTCAGTTGCATGTGCGCATACCTCCAAGTTATTCTGCCAGCCCAACCAGTTTCAATTTATCCAAACAAAATGATATCAGCTTGTGAAAACACAGGAGAGAAAAAGAGTATGAAAGAGTTTATTTTATGATGTGGTTAGCTCTTTAGCATCAGCTAGCCATTAAAAGCACCAGATAGCCAGTTTTGCATTTAAGGAATACACAAGATTATATTCTGCAGTAAAGTGCAGAATAACTTCAACTCTCACCTACTGAGAATATAAAACTGGTTTAAAGAACCCAGTCACACATCTGCGATATTTAAACCATTTTGGTAATCACAAGCAAAGATTCAACTTCAAAAAGAAAGAAAGTGCAATCTGCCATTTAGTAAATTGCAGTGCAATTGCGCATGATGGAACCGACTTGTTGACATTTCGTACTCTGTGCAGCAAAAAACTTCCAACGGTCATGAACACTAAAGTCAAGTGTACACACGTCTGCACTTTCACTCCACAGAGAATCGACCTCCAAAAAAATAAATAATAATAATTAAGAACAGCAACATTATTTCAAGTGCTACAAAAGAAAAGAAAAGCAACTTCAGCATTTTAGAGGAATTTGTGCAGTAATGCATCTTTTCATTTTGCAGTCATCTCCAAGCAGTGTATCCATTTCTTTACATGTATTTGAGCCAATTCTTTTATCCCAGCTGTTCCCCAAATGCTTGCCTCCATGCAAATGCCTGCTTGTCGTTAAAGGCGGCAAAAAGGGTTGGCGTGAGGAAGGGCATCCGGCCGTAAAACATTGCTTCAAAAAGGGGACCGAAAAACAACAACAACCACAGTTCCCGAAAAAGGCCAACCCCCGCTTGCGGGGAAAAAATGGCCTCTAAAGGTGTTTTTTTTTTTTTCCCCCAAATACCTGTGCACCATTACCCTGGCTAACAAAGCTTGCCCTTCAACATTCAAGAAAGAACCACCTTTGGAGGCCATTTTTCCCTGCAGAGCAGGTGTTGGCCTTTTTCGGGCACCATGGTCCCCTTTTTGAAGCAATGTTTTACAGCCGGATGCCCTTCCTGCCGCCAACCCTGTTAGTCACTTCTTGAGACACACAAGGAATTACCAGTGAACTGGTACTCAATTTGCCGACCTCAGAAGGGTGACAGGCTGAGTCAACCCCCCTGGTGTTAATTCAGCGATTGACCGGGATGTTGCAAGTGCGTCTGCCAACACAGCAGCCACTATGAGGAAGTAACCATAGTTTGAGGCCAAAGCAAGAAACATTCAGCGAGTTATGAATGCAAGTCTAACAAGATAATGAGTAAGGAATGCCTGGCAGTTAAGAATGCGTAGACCCACCGAACTGCAAGATCGTGCTTTGGAGTTCTTTGCTGGGAAGGAATGTTTACAATGCTGCGCTTGCGGATGAGAATTAAAGGACACAACGGACATTGATGGAATATAACGATACAGAATGAAAAATAATGATATAAATGAAGGGGAAGGTAATTAATGTGCAAAGAAATACAAAAGAAAACCACTTGATGCTAAAGTCTGCTTGCGCGATAAGTGCAAGTTGTACGATTGCGCAGAAAAGTTATTCCAGAACCATCGTCCATGCCTCTTATCCAACTCTTCCATCAAACACAAATCTGCATTCTGTGTTCACATAACAGCCCTTATTGCCCGATGGACCACGACCTTGTCGATCCCAGGCAATGAATTTGTTTGCCCCAGAAATCCCGTTCAGCAAGGTAGATGTATCCGAAAGGACTTCATCAGCCAATGCAAAGTAACTACCTTTGAGATTACTTCCAAGAAAGGAGAACAAGCGGAAATGACTGACTCGAACTTAATGAACAGGAGCGATGAGGTAAAACAAACATCCCACAACCAAACATTCCAACAAATCGTAGATATTGTGCTTTGCATACGTCACTGAATCGTTGTGGACAGTGATGGGATTTAGACGTTGATGTGGCGTACTCTTTGCAGAGCGTTGGTGCTGCCGAAGCAGTTTCTTGGCAAGAGTTTTACTGGGTGGTTTGCCATTGCCTTCCCAGTGCTGTCTGTGCCCTATCCTTTTAAAATGCTGAACGTCAAGCAAGGAAGCAGCACGCACCATTTTAAAGTCTTCGATATGACTCGGCCGGAGTTCGGACCTCACAGACTCAGGGCGGATGTTCTAACCACTACACCACTGGGTCTGGTTGGTGTTTCAAAGTGTTGAACGTTTTGCGCACATGAAGTCCCGTGATGTCACGGAATGGTTGGTAATCGCCATCACATACTTGTTGGACGTCACTGAACTTTGCTGCCATTTGCTATTTGTTACAGTTATGCAAACAAAATATTCGATCATCTCCCTAATTGGCCTAATGGCTCAAGTTCTTGTTGATGGAGAATCTGTTGGAACGATAGACGACCAAACACATTTATGGATTAGGATGATAAAGAAGAAAATAAAATAATGAAAAAATGAAGGGGAAGGCAATAACGTTGTGAGATTACACTTGCAGAAATCGAACTACGTTCCTCTCAAGCATTTATGGAACTACGGATAAAGCTACGGATAAAGATGTCGAACATGTAGCTCCAAGGCAGTTGAGAACGGATGAGTTGAGGGCCCAAGGATGAAGACTACCATCTTCAAAGGTAAAGTGCTGCCTACCTAAGTGAAGGTTGCTTTCTCTGCCATCATGGCTAACATTTGCAGTGCTCTAAATGAGATGGAATTTGTGATATTCAGTTGACGTAATAAAAAGGACCTCAGATCAGAACATTAGAGGAGTGTGGATTTAAAGGAAGTATGGAATGATCTTCATCTTCTTGAGTGCCTTAAACCATGGATATCATCATCGACTGAAGGATTACTATTCAAGTGCTGATCCATAAGAGGGGGATTATAAGGAAAGGAAAATGCTATGGCAAAATTAGAAACCTAGAATGCACAAATATGGGGAAAAAAATATAAAATAAAGGGATTATATAAGTGTTGGGAAAACAAATGGAATGCAAAAATGCCTTTTCATACATCTGTTGGAGAAATTAGTTAAAGTGTAAAAATTAAGATTAAAAAAGCGATAAGCAATTGCCTTTTCATGGTCCAGCAACAACCCTGTGTTGTTTCTGCATGAAATGATCTCCAATCTCCGACTAAACGGACTACAGAGGCACGTGGCGTGAATGGTGAGTTGGGGATCAAGTTGCTGACTTGCAAGGAGTCTTATCCCACTGTGCAAGTGTGTTGGCATATTCAACCACCAGTTTGTCCATCCAAGTTAATGGCTTGGGGAAGAGAACAGCACCTTCAAAGAAGCCCAGGTGGCCACCATGTTCAGTCAGTACAAAAATAACGTTTTCTTTCTTTTCTGCACATTTGTAGGAGGTTGGGTTGGGTTGGGAGGGAAGAGGAAAGAAGAAGAGACATTAGTTCATGTATGTATAAACACGTGTGAGCGATTTCTCACACCACACACACCATACAAATACCTGCTAAAGCTCGTGGAATGGCCAAGAGACTCGAATGCACAATAGGATCATCTCTTGCATTTAGCAACATCAATGGCACATGTATCTGCAAACAACACCATCAGATCAGTCTTTCATGAGACATAATAAGGATAGATGCATATATATATATACACACACACACACACACACACACACACACACACACACACACACACACACACACACACACACACACACACACACACACACACACACACACACACACACACACACACACACACACACACACACACACACACACACACACACACACACACGTGGGGGAAGGGGGGGGAAAGGGGAGGGGGGGAAAGGGGGAGGGGGAGAGGGGGGAGGGGGAGGAGGGGGGAGGAGAGGGGGGGAGGAGAGGGGGGGAGGAGAGGGGGGAAGGGGGGGAGGAGAGGGGGGGAAGGGGAGGGAGGAAGGGGAGGGTGGAGGGGGAAGGGGAGGACAGAGGGGGAAGGGGAGGGGAGGGAAGGGAAGGGGAAGGGGAGGGAGAGGGGGAAGGGAAGGGGAGGGCCAGTGTTACGGATTCGGCACTTATTATTATTGTTGTTATTATTATTATTGTTGGTTCTAAGTATTATGATTATTGCTGTTTAAGGGAAATGGTTATTGTGGTTACAAGGTTTAAAAGCGCTCATGATAAAAAGAGACAGGAAGCCGGATCGAGAACCGGAAGAGGACGAGAGAGAGGAGGAGGAAGAAGGCGTGAGGAGAAAAGTGGAAGAAGACGCGTGTCTTGAAGCTCCGTAGCGAGCGTGATCGAACGAAAGCCGCGAGTAACCTTTGAGTCTCCTTGAAAGGATTTTCCTGCGATAAGTGTTATCGCTGGAGGATTGAGAAACCTGCGTAGACAGGTATAGGCGTTGAGGTTCCGGAGAATCCTCGCCTGGGCGCTTCGACTCAAGTAAGAGCCGTCGGCCATTTTGAACCGCGTGCTTCGTTCCCCGAAAAAGGTGTTGCTACGGCATAGATATGAATCCGATAGATAACTTGTGGGCAGAATGAACATGTCAAATCGACAACTTGGACCAGCAGCCAACCTCTGTGCGTGAATTGCAGCAGACTATTGTCACTGCATGGCAAGCGATTCCTGTCCAAACCTTGGCAAATCTCGTGAACAGCATACCTCGACGTGTACGTGCTCTCCTGAATGCTCGTGGGGGTTACACGAAGTACTGAACTGTAATTTTACTGTCCGTAATCCCAGTCATAATTTAGCTTTTGTTGAAAAAGTTTTTGGCTAATGTGCAAAATAAAGAGATA